>NC_041391.1:287804800-287909339 GCF_002162155.2 Triticum dicoccoides
TAGCATGAACTATTATTGTTGACATTACCCTTGAGGTAAGACGTTGGGAGGCAACACTATAAGCCCCTATCTTTCTCTGTGTCCGATTAAAACTCCATAACCATAAGTATTGCATGAGTGTCAGCAATTGTGAAAGACTAAATGATAGCTGAGTATGTGAACTTGCTGAAAAGCTCTATTGTTGACTCTTTCCTATGTTATGATAAATTGCAATTGCTTCAGTGACTGAGATTATAGTTTGTTAGTTCTCAATGAAGTTTCTGAATCATACTTGACATTATGACTAGATTGTTACTTAAGCATAAGAAATCATATGACTA
Source organism: Triticum dicoccoides (assembly GCF_002162155.2). NCBI lineage: Eukaryota > Viridiplantae > Streptophyta > Magnoliopsida > Poales > Poaceae > Triticum > Triticum dicoccoides. Next base: position 287,805,121 of record NC_041391.1, read on the forward strand.
TATATATATATATGTGTGTGTGTGTTGTTGTTGTTATAGGAATTATCATGATGCCCTCAGGTCCGTATTTTATTTTTATCGACACCTCTATCTCTAAACATGTGGACATGTTTTTCGATTTTGGCTTCCGCTTGACGACAAGCGAGGTCTAAGCTTGGGGGAGTTGATATGTCCATTTTGCATCATGCTTTTATATTGATATTTATTGCATTATGGGCTGTTATTACACGTTTTGTCACAATACTTATGGCTATTCTCTCTTATTTTACAAGGTTTAATATGAAGAGGGAGGATGCCTGCAGCTGGGATTCTGGGCTAGAAAAGGAGCAAATATTGGAAACATATTATGCGCAGCTCCAAAAGTCCAGAAACTCCACGAAAGTCATTTTTGGAATTAATGATAATTATTGAGCGAAAGAAGTACCAGAGGGGTCCCACACCCTGGCCACGAGGGTGGGGGCGCGCCCACCCTTACAGGGCGCGCCCCCCTGCCTCGTGGGCCCCCTGGTGGCCCTCCGGTGCCGATCTTCTGCTATATGAAGTCTTTTACCCTGGAAAAAATCATAAGCAAGCTTAAGGGACGAAACTCCGCCGCCACGAGGCGGAACCTTGGCGGAACCAATCTAGGGCTCCGGCGGAGCTGTTCTGCCAGAGAAACTTCCCTCCGGGAGGGGGAAATCATCATCATCATCATCACCAACGATCCTCTCATCAGGAGGGGATCAATCTCCATCAACATCTTCACCAGCACCATCTCCTCTCAAACCCTAGTTCATCTCTTGTATCCAATCTTTGTACCAAAACCTCAGATTGGTACCTGTGGGTTGCTAGTAGTGTTGATTACTCCTTGTAGTTGATGCTAGTTGGTTTATCCGGTGGATGATTATTTGTTCAGATCCTTAATGCATATTAATACCCCTCTGATCATGAACATGAATATGATTTGTGAGTAGTTACGTTTGTTCCTGAGGACATGGGTGAAGTCTTGCTATTAGTAGTCATGTGAATTTGGTATTTGTTCGATATTTTGATGAGATGTATGTTGTCTCTCCTCTAGTGGTGTTATGTGAATGTCGACTACATGACACTTCACCATTATTTGGGCCTAGAGGAAGGCATTGGGAAGTAATAAGTAGATGATGGGTTGCTAGAGTGACAGAAGCTTAAACCCTAGTTTATAAGTTGCTTTGTAAGGGGCTGATTTGGATCCATATGTTTCATGCTATGGTTAGGTTTAACTTAATACTTCTTTTGTAGTTGTGGATGCTTGTAATAGGGTTTAATCATAAGTGGGATGCTTTTCCAAGAAAGGGAAGCACCCAAGCACCGGTCCGCCCACATATCAAATTATCAAAGTAACGAACGCGAATCATATGAATGTGATGAAAACTAGCTTGACAATAATTCCCATGTGTCCTCGAGAGCGCTTTTCTCATTATAAGAATTTGTCCAAGGTTGTCCTTTGGTACAAAAAAGATTGGGCCACCTTGCTGCACCTTATTTACTTTCATTGCTTGTTACCCGTTACAAATTATCTTATCACAAAACTATCTATTACCTACAATTTCAGTGCTTGGAGAGAATACCTTACTGAAAACTGCTTTTCATTTCCTTCTGCTCCTCATTGGGTTCAACACTCTTACTTATCGAAAGGAATATGATAGATACCCTATACTTGTGGATCATCAAGGAGCCGCTCGCCCAACAGCGTCACCGCTGCCCGGGCACGCCGCCGTGCCTATCTTCTTAGTCCGTTTAGGGCTCAGGCGTGCAGCAGCCACTAAGCCAACCCGATTTATCCCGAGATACGTCCTCAACACTCAGCGACCACTCCTCATCACCCATTTTCTAATTGATTCATTACTCATTAGGTAGGACTGTCATTAGGGTTTGTTGTGTACTGAGTGCTACCTGCACTTAATGGTTCAGATGTATTTTAGTAATCATTAGTACCTGTAAAGTTCACAGGGTTTCAAAATTCCGGCCCTAGGAACAGATACTAGTCATTTTGGATTGTTGGTCGTAGCGACATTGACACAAATTACTACTGCAGGTCAAGTTTATTGACAATTTTACTTGTCTTTCTTACTCATTCGATATGATATCCAATTATTCACGTCGATTAGTTGCAAACAATAAGTGCTAGATCAACTTCTTGATTCAGATTTTGGACGGTCTCTTACTGTAGTTACAATTCTGCATATTTGTCCTAGTAAGCTCACAAGTAATGATTGATTCACTACATCTATGCTTGCCTTGTCATATTTGTTGTCAATATTCTTTTAGGGTGGATCACCCTATTACAAAATACTAGAACCGCAGACATGAGTGAATAGTATTTCTTTGTGTGATCTCTTCCATCATGTGTGGGCAACGAACACTGCATTGTATAGAAAGAAAGTGTGATTTCCACCTTTTACATAGACTACGTTCTTTTACATGGAATACAATCTGCCTACTTGCTTTGTGTCGCACTACCAGCACTCCACCCTTGAAGGTAAACATTATGCCAATCATAATTCCTTAGTTTATTTGTTCAAATATGAATTTGATATGATTCTAATGTTCCTACTTCAGTTTTGAAATGTGTGTCTGCCTATTATAGAGACATAAGAGGTTTGTATTTCTGTGTGTGGTCTGGTCAGCACGGTTGGGGGTGAACTTTGCATATGAAGGGGTTTATAGGGAGACAGTCTTCGAGTTGAATCTGCAATGCATTCCATAGATAATCTGACTACTTTTATGTTTTCATGAATCTCAGATACTGAACAGCATCATAATGATTATGAGCTTGCGTGCATGAAAAAAATAAAGCAAAACAATGCCATGGTTGTCAAACTTGGCATTAAGGGACTAAAATCAAGTCTGGATGCAATGAAATACAAATGCTCTCCACCTACAGATTCATGCTCAGAATATAATCCTAACAGTGATTCTGAGCTAGAGGGATACCAAAGTCAATGTAGCTCCCTAGTGGAGGAGTCAGAGGCAGATGCCCTATCTTATTCACCCATCAAGGTGCTTGCTCTAACTTTCCAAGGTTATGTTGGTTGCACATATCTGCAACTGATGCTTTGCATTTCTTCTACTTTGTTTGACTGCCATTAGCTTAGTTTACACTTTGTGTATGTGAATACGCCCTGCCTATCCATTTTCAGTACATATTCCATCTGTCATCATGCCATATTTATCCATTCCAATGTTGTTCTTGTGTATCAGACGTTCAAAAGGAAGAGGGTGATTGCTGATCGCGGAGGAGCACGAACAAAGTATTTGGAAAATGTAGTGACACCTGATAAATCAAATACCCATTAGGTGTAGTTGCAATATCACAAGACCCAGAAAACACGGTCACAACTCTAGCAGACTCTAGCCCTACTAGACTGGCCATCTTTGATGCCCCAACTCAGCAGACCCCAACTGCCGCAAACAGTATGATGATGCCAGTTGACATAGCACCACCTCTACGATGCACAAAATCCCATTCCAACAATACACCAAATCCAGTTGCCAAATCCCTTTTTGAACGAGAGAGAGCCCCAATTGCAGCAAATAGGACTCCTGTTCCACTTCTTCCCAGTTTACAAGATGAAGCTTATATTGTTGTGAGGAACTTTGTGCACATCTTTCCTTCATGGAAAGATTATACCACAGACAAAGAACAATTTCCAATCTTCCTCCGCAACTTATGCGTAAGTAATGTACTAATGTTATTCATGGTAATTACTGCATATGTTTCTGCTGACAGATGACACAAGATTTCATTCTTTTAAATAGGCAAGGACCAAACTGGATTGTCAAGACGAGCAAAGTTGGTTGCACTTTTCAAGCACTCGTTGATGAAGTATCGTTCCTACCTGAGGCAAGCACACTTCGATGGAAAGCCTCTAAATGAAATTTTTGTAAAGTCTCCAGTGCTACATTAATCATACAGTGACTAGAATAAGCTTGTTACACATTGGTCTTATCTGCATCGTAAGGTATTGTCTATGATATCACATCACTATTTGAACTACATTTCTGCATGTGCCTTAACGTCTCACTTGTACAAAAATTGTTTGCAGAAGAACATTCATTCTCAAGGGACCACAGAATCTTGCAACTATGTTGCACACTGCATTGCTCTTGCGAGTACCTCTTGCCTGTATGACCATACTTACTTTCATAGCTGGTTGATTATGTAGCATCACTACACATGTTAGCCTCGTTATCGTCCATTTGGTGGACATTATAAGATCTGTATGGACTCTTACATAAATTTAGAATCAACCCTTTGCTTTTGAAGAGGTTTAGCTCTGCAGTCCTCTTGTAAGGACCGAACGTCGTCTATCACTTTACTTACATTAACAGCTATTCCCTCTGTCCCATAATATAAGAACGTTTTGTACAGTACACCAGTGTTCAAAACACTTATATTATGGGAAGAGGGATTGGTTCATTGTGTATCATTCTACATCTTATCTCCCTCGCCCACTATTTACTATAAAGTATCAAATCTATATTTAATCTTACCAAAAAGTTGAATACACAAACAATGTCAGTGCAGAAGTGTAGCCCATTGCTCTTGTTAGTACATTTTGTCCTGTAACGCTTGTACTTCCAGGGATTGCTAGTTGATTATGTAGCATCAATCTGCATCCTATCTTCATTCTCCTCTATCCCTTCTAGTATTATCATATCTATAATTACTCTCTACAAAATGTAGAGTACATGCAATGCTTATGAAGAATATTTTGTGCTGAAATTCTTGAGTTATCCTTCCATTGACGTGGAGAAGGGCATTATAAAGTCGGTGTTAACTATTAATGTAAGTCAGTCCTTCTAAAGCTTTTATCCTCAACTGCTGTTTAATTTTCTCATACTCCCTATCGTTAACTACTGTTTAGTTTGTTATTTCTATCAAAGTGCATGTTCGCAACAACTGTAAGTTCCAAGTTTTACTTGTAAAACCAAATTCCTTATTCATACCATGCACATTACTCAATACTCCCTATATGTATGCTTGTTTCTGTGGATCTATAATCCAGTGTGTGGTGAAGCAGCCCACGTTTGCACCTTTTCATCTCCTATTTTATCTTACTAATGTGGATGATGATATGAACAACATGCCATGCACATTAACCAAAATAGATACAATGATTGTCTTTGCCCTGCATCTATGCTTGTTATGCTGATATGGTAATCCAGTAGTGTGGTGAAGCTCCCCACATTATGAACAATGCCAAATTATGCTATTGATATTTTGAACTTACTCTTTATTTTCTAATTTGAAATTGGATGGAATTAACAGCATAGTTATCATCTTTGTTTATACACGTGTAAAACATGTCATCTCTCTACTTGTTTTAGGGTGAGATTCCTGATGGCATGCACAAGTCTGCTGAAGGCTGTGAGATAAACCCGACATATATTGCAGCAAAGAAGGCAAAACATCTTGAAGAAAGCGAGACAACCCCAAAGTCTTGTCTTGATGCAGTGTTCAAGTTACTTGAGACTAGCAGTCAAACAAGCTCACGGAATTCATTGTCTGAATCAGTTCGACTTCTTTAGTCCCAACTTCTAGCAGAAAGGCATTCCGCAACTCTGTAGGGAAACGTAGTAATTCAAAAAAAAATCCTACGATCATGCAAGATCTTTTCTTGACTATAAACAGTAGGGTAAGCACCCCACTGCAACTTTTATTAATTAATAAACTAAGTAGAGTAGTCTTAAGGGCTTGAGGTAAGCCCTAGAACAGAAAGAAGAAGAAAAAGAAAAGAAGAAGACATCAAGAGAAACTAGGAAAAAGGACTACAACAGGAAAAAGAAAAGAAAAAAAGATAATAAAAGAAAAGGAAATTACAACAGAGTATCCAACCATGTAGAGAACTTCCTCTCATGCTTTAGTTTCATTCTATATTTCAGTAGTTTTACCTCCTCCAGATATATGAACTTCCATCCCTAGAAAGTTGGTGTAATATTATCAAATATCTTGTTATTTCTGGTTATCCAAATGGCCCATGCTCCCAGAATGATGATCTCCATAAAGAATGGAAAATGTTGCTTATTTTTAAGATCTTGAAAAGCTTCCAGAACTGATAAATTTGGAGTTCTGGTAGGACAGATGTAATCCCAGCATTGCTTTGCAAAAGAGCGGCCCCAAAATAAGTGATGTAGAGTTTCTTCCCGTTGACAGTCTCTGACAGCACAATTGTAAGATTCTAACACAAAGTTTTTCCTCGAGAGCAGATTCCTTGTATTCACTCTATCATGAAGTAGCTTCCAAAAGAAAACCTTATGTTTTGGCTGACAGGAGCAATTCCAAATCCAATTGAAGTGTGGGGGAACTTGCTTGTGTCCAATCAGCACTTTGTAGGCCTTGATGGATGAATAGGATTCATTTCCCCAAATGTAACTCCAGGTGTCCAGAGAATCTATATGCTCAGATTGCCTTGTGTTGATGCATATATCTTCCACTTGCAGGAATTCCTCATAGGCTTCAGTTGTGAGTGGTAAATGAAACAAGTCCTGGAGGTATTCAGTGTTGATTATTGTTTGACAGTTACTTGTGGGTTTCTGACAAAGGAGTGCAGATGGTGGTATTTGTGTTTGAAAATGGCTATGTGCCATGGGTCATCCCAAAAGAAAGTTGTCCTACCATCTCCCACATTACATCTTGCTATTGCTTTCTATTGATCCATAAGAGTCAGGTTTGATTTCCACCAGAAGGAGCCAATCATGCTATCTCTTTGAAGTTGCCCATCAGAATAATAAGTTTCCCAGATTAATTGTACCCAAGGTATATCATGTCTGTTGAAGAATTTGTGCAGGTTCTTCATCAGCAAGGTTTTGTTGTGAGTGTATATATCCAAGATGCCCAATCCTCCCTGATTTTTTGGTCTGCATACTGTGTGTCAAGCCACCAAAGCTGGTCTTCTATCCTCCATGTCAGAGCTCCTCCAGAGACATTGTCTTAAATATTTGATGATCTGCTTATTAATTTTTATTGGAATGTCCAAACAGCTCATGAAGAAGACAGGTAAGGAAGAAAGAACTGATTTTACTAACAGAACTTTCCCTGCTTGTGTCATGGAGATAGAAAGGCCAGCAAGTCTCTTTGCAATTCTGTTAACTAGGGGAAGACACTGCTCCATAGTTGGTTTATAAATTCCCAAAGGTAGCCCCAGATATGTAAATGGGAATTGCCCCCTAGCACAATGCAGTGTGTTTGTGAAGATGTCCACTCTATCTTCCTCAATGTTCAGAGGTACCATTATAGATTTGGCATAGTTGACCTTGAGACCAGTTGCTGAGGCAAATGTATTTAAAAGAGCTTTGAGACAAATCAAGTGTCTGGCATTTGCTTGCATGATAACCAAAGTATCATTAGCATACTGAACAATTGGGAAATCAGGGCAAGAAATGACCTGTAGTGGAGATGTGATAAGATTTAATCTCATAGCTCTGTTCAAAATAGTTTGTAGCAAGTCAGCAGCAAGGACAAAGATTAAAGGAGAGTAAGGATCTCCCTGTCTCACTCCTCTCTTTATGTAGAATATCTTCCCAGGCACTCCATTTAACATGACAGCAGAAGAGGCAGTAGAAAAGAGCATCTGCATCCATGATATCCATTTATCCCCAAACCCTTTTGCTCTAAAAATCTCAATGATGGCTTAAATAATTAGACAACATAGAGCCATTCCAGGCAGTCAGAATGCCACCAGAGGCCCCCAATAGAAGGCAAGAATTCAAATTTATTGAATCTTTGAGGACAAAAGTTGTGAATGTAGGCTAGATCAAACTTATCTCTCTTTGTTTCTTGAACACACACAACTCCAGCAGCACTTTCCTCCACTTTTTGCCTAATAGCCAGCCACTTGTCTTGTGCATTAATACCTCTTATATTCCAATTAAGAATGTTCCAGGATCTGGTGTTATTCATTGTTAAACTATAGGAGTTTATATTGTTGTATCAAGGTCTATCCCTTGATAACATCCTGAATAATGCATGGTTGCTGCAAGCATAATTGTATAACAAAAGTGCAGTGAACTTGAGTATGCAACAACCAATATTGAGGGAACATTTGCAACCATTTCAACATAACCATGAAGGATATCATAGCAATTCTCTTAGATAGGTAAGTCCCATGAGTATTATTGAAGTGGCATAGCTTAGTTTCAAACAAAAGATGCCTCTGAGGGCCATGGTTCGCCAAATTACAAAAGCTTTTAAACCCAACACACATAACACAGATAGTCTAGAGATAATAACAAAGCATTATGCAGCAGCAGGGCCTATAACTATTAGACCATCCTATCATTGTGCAAAGTTTGATTGAGCTCCAGATCCAGTGGCCTTTGTCCCCTTGGCCACCTCCTCTTGCCCCTTCTTCTTGGGCCTCTTGGATAACTTCTCTTGGAGTTCATCCTCAGCCACCTTAAAGAAAGATCTGGTCAGGTTCTTAACCACTTTATTTTGAATAACAGGAGGAATGGCATTGCATGGTAAGCAGGATTTAGTATCCCAGGTTTTCCTCCTATATCCATTATTATCTTTCTTAATTCTGTCACTTCTTCTTACCTCAGTTTCAACCAGAGGCTCTTTCTCTCTTCTTTTCTTAGATGTAGCTTCTCCAGGGGGCAGCAGGACGATTTGTTGGGAGACACCTGCTGCAGAGGGCTACCAGCTCCACTTGAAGAGTGTGCAGCTGGGCTTATCCCTTCATTCTCTTTGCCCATACCTTGCATGATCTCCTTACATGTGGGATCCTGTGATGTTATGCAGACATCAGGAATATGGAAGAGGATAGTCTCTTCATTGTCACAGTTGACGATAAGCAATTTCCATAAATCAGAATTAAGCAAATGCATTGTCCAACCAAATTTATCTGGTCAGTAGCAAATGAATTATGAAGTTGAACCAACTTACAGGTATTTCAATTTTGAAAGTGTTTTTCTCTCCTTGAGTTGCTGGAGAAAAGTTTTGTATCCAGAGGTCCAGACCTTCTTCAGAAATTAAGTGAGAACCATCAATAATATGCAGAGCATGTTTCTCAGCAGTTGAGTGTATATCAAACATAGGAGGTGAAGCTGTGGTTAAGTTTATCCCAGAATTACCTTTGTTGTTGAAATTAGAGGATGTTCCCCCCTGAGGGATTGGCACATCTTCTTTTCCTTTATCTGAAGCAGACAATGGCTGTGTGGTTGAGGTGTGTGTTCCTTCGGCGGCAATGGTAATAATAGGAGCAGAAACTTGCTCAAGTGGGGCATGGACAACCCCCTCAATTGACTGAATCTGCTGCACCTGGTTATCCTGATTCACAGCAGATGATTCTCCCCCTTTCTTGAGTTGGGGTGCCATCTCAGAAGCATGATTTGCAGCAACAGAGCCAACTTCTTGCCCTTCAGAAATGTTCTGTTCCTCATCATTTACTTGCAAATTATTATCCACCTGCTGATCTTCCTCTTCATCCTCAGCATGGTAAGCCATAGCAATATTCAGAAGTCCCATGGCCATTAGCTGAATTTGCTTGGCCTGATTGACCTCTTCACTTTCAGAATGAGTGAGAGACAGTAGGCCATCTGACAAAGAGACAGTTGTGGTAATGCTGCTATTTGGGTGTCCATCATCCTGTTGAACAGGGAGCTCAACTTGTTGCTGCTGTGGGGCCACTGGATCTGGCCGAGGAAAAGCCCAATGCTGCTAATGATCATCTTGCTCTGTAGGTTCCTCCCAGGCATCCCAGCCCTCATTTTGAATATGAACATTTTGCACTGGCAGAGGCTGAAAACCCGGGAAGTCATTTGCATGCTGAGGGACTGGGTGTGAGTCCACACCATCAGGTGGAATAGGATCCTCATCTGCTGGCCCACCACCCAGCATCTCCTCCAGAAGGACTTCAAGAACTAGTCCATGATTCTTCTTCAAATCTCTCCCCCTCAGACCACCTGATACTCTTTGGTATATCAATGAGTTCTATCACATGAGCTTTAACCAGAATTTCCCCCCTCAAAGCATCCTCTCTTTCCCAACTGATGATCCCCCCCATTTGGAAATGGCCACAGCAATGTCTTCAGTATTACAAAAATCGAAAGGAATACCAATGAACAGCAACCAAAAAATCCTATTAAAGTTAACCCTACGCTAGTTTCTGCCCTCGTTGTGCTTAGAAAAAGAGATAAAAACACATCTCCAAATGCATGGGGCTCTGCCTAATGAGCCTGTCTCGGTCCCTCACATGCAAGAACTGAACGTATGCCTCTCCAAAGGGGTAGGGTTGGATCTCTCTGAACCCAACATGAGCATCTTCTTGAAAAAATTCCTCCAGAACCTCTCAGACATTAGGAAAAAATACCTCATCAGGATGCGGGTGGATGGATGCAATCACCCAATCTTCGTGTCTTCGTGGGCGGTGAGGCAGAATGGCACGAGAAATCCCAGTTCTTCCTTTGATTTCTTGTATCTGAAAACCTTTTGGCACAAACGGGAGCGGGTCGATGGGAATGTTGGCCATCAGATCGTCCACTGACGAGGCGGCGACCACTGCCCTCACCGGCAACGAGGAAGGACCGGGCGAGCTTGTCGAGGCGGGAGCAGAGGAAGTAGCAGAGTTGGTAGGTGCAGTGGAATGCGAGGAGGCAAGCGATGGTCTTGGTTGGAAATTTTGGAATTGGTCCTTGACTAGCTCCATAAATGACGAGACCTGCCTAATTGGTGATGCCGGCCCAATACAGTGGAACCAGGCCTCAACGGCTCCCTCAACCCATACTTCTTTAGGTGGGCTGGAGAAAGAATCAAATTTAATGAAAGGCCATAGCCCAGGAAGATTTGGGTTTGGGCATTTGCGCGCAAAATGTCCGGTGGCCCCGCATGCATGGTAAATTACGTGTGACAACCCATGCAGACGTGAAGAAACTTGTGGCTCAATTTGTGGCTGATTAACACCGTGATTAGGCAGTGATGAAGAGGGAATAATTGCTTAGTTATTTCCATCATGAATAGGCCCCAATAACCGCTCGAAAACTGACCGGCCTCCCTGGACCACCGAACTATAACTCCGGCGACCACAGGAGTTAGGATCCACGACACGGCCATTCCTACCCACTAGAGTCCATTCGTTGTCAAGCTCAGCATAATAAGCACGTTCTTCTCTGATCCAATTAGGATCACCAAAGTTCCAAAGGCTAAAAACCATCTCAAAATCCTTTTCCATAATTTTACCCGCATTGTAAATCTCAAAGCCCACTGACTTGGAAGCCACAGAAAACTTGTATGATCTATTCCTCAAGAAGCGGACTCTAAAACCTTGGGCATAACCCCCAAACATAGCAAGGAGTGAAACACTAACAGTGTGAGAATCAAGCATGAAGGATGCCCTAGAGAAAGAAACCACCATGGTGAACTCCTTTTGACGAAAGCCCGGGGAGAAAACCACTGGATGGCCAAACTTGGATCTCATGTCTGCCTGGAACTTCTTGCCACGGTCAAAGTTGAGTGCAAAAGGAGCCATCGAGGGCTTGGGGTGGCTGCCGGGGCCGGAGTGGCCACTGGCAGGGTGGGGAGGTGTGGCCGTCGGGGCCGGAGTGGTCACCGACGCAAGGGGTGGAGAGGCAAGGGGTGGATAAGCTAGGTGGAGAGGCCCTCGAACCTTCTTGACGATAGCGGGGACTCAGACTATTGATTAGCCATGCAAGATCTATCTAGGATATGCATAGCAACGAGACAGGAGAGTGTGTCCACGTACCCTCGTAGACCGAAAGCGGAAGCGTTTAGTAGCACGGTTGATGTAGTCAAACGTCTTCATGATCTAACCGATCCAAGTACCGAACGTACGACACCTCCATGTTCAGCACACATTCAGCATGATGACGTCCCTCGTGCTCTTGATCCAGTTGAGGACGAGGGAGAGTTCCGTCAGCACGACGGTGTGGTGACGGTGATGATGAAGTTACCGGCACAGGGCTTCACCTAAGCACTACGACGATATGACCGACGTGTTAAACCGTGGAGGGGGGGCACCGCACACAACTAAGAGATTGTTTGTTGTCCTTTCGGGTGACCCCCTCGCCACGCATATAAAGGAGGGAGAGGAGGAGGTCGGCAGCCAGGAGGGGCGCGCTATAGGGGGAGTCCAACTAGGATTCCCAATCCTAGTTGGAGTCCCCTTCCTTTTCCAAGAGGGAGAGAAGGAAGGAGGAGGAGAGGGAGAAGGAAAGAGGGGGGCGCCGCCCCCTCCCTAGTCCAATTCAGACTTGCCATGGGGGGGGGGCAGCCACCCTTGCGGCCCTCCTCTCCTTTCCACTAAGGCCCATGAAGGCCCACTACTTCCCCCCGGGGGTTCCGGTCACCTCCCAGTACTCCGAAAAATGTCCGAACTCTTCCAAAACCTTTCCGCTTTCTGAACATAATCTTCCAATATATCAATCTTTATGTCTCGGCCATTTCAAGACTCCTCTTCATGTCCGTGATCTCATCCGGGACTCCGAACAAACTTCGGTCATCAAATCACATAACTCATAATACAAATCATCATCAAACGTTAAGCGTGCGGACCCTACGGGTTTGAGAACTATGTAGACATGATCGAGACACATCTCCGATCAATAACCAATAGTGGAACCTGGATGCTCATATTGTCTCCTACATATTCTACGAAGATCTTTATCGGTCAAACTGCACAACAACATACATTGTTCCCTTTGTCATCGGTATGTTACTTGCCGAGATTCGATCGTCGATACCTAGTTCAATCTCGTTACCGGCAAGTCTCTTTACTCGTTCCGTAATGCTTCATCCAACAACTAACTCATTAGTCACATTGCTTGCAAGGCTACCTCTTTGATACACGGAGTAACAAATCCTATTCTTGATCTACGCCAACCCAACAAACACCTTTGGAGACACATGTAGAGCATATTTATAGTCACCCAGTTACGTTGTGACGTTTGATAGCACACAAGGTGTTCCTCTGGTATTCGGGAGTTGCATAATCTCATAGTCAGAGGAACATGTATAAGTCATGAAGAAAGCAGTAGCAATAAAATTGTAACGATCATAATGCTAAGCTAACCGAAGGGTCTTGTCCATCACATCATTCTCTAATGATGTGATCATGTTCATCAAATGACAACACATCTCTATGGTTAGGAAACATCACCATCTTTGACTAACGAGCTAGTCAAGTAGAGGCATACTAGGGACACTATGTTTTGTCTATGTATTCACACATGTACTAAGTTTCTGGTTAATACAATTCTAGCATGAATAATAAACATTTATCATGATATAAGGAAATATAAATAACAACTTTATTATTGCCTCTAGGGCATATTTCCTTCAGTCTCCCACTTGCACTAGAGTCAATAATCTAGATTAAAAAGTAATGATTCTAACACCCATGGAGTCTTGGTGTTGATCATGTTTTGCTCATGGAAGAGGCTTAGTCAACGGGTCTACAACATTCAGATCCGTATGTATCTTGCAAATCTCTATGTCTCCCTCTGCTACTTGATGGCAGATGGAATTGAAGCGTCTCTTGATGTGTTTGGTTCTCTCTTGTAAAATCTAGATTCCTTTGCCAGGGTAATTGCTCCAGTATTGTCACAGAAGATTTTCATTGGACCCGTTGCACTAGGTATTACACCTAGATCGGATATGAACTCCTTCATCCAAACTCCTTCATTTGCTGCTTCTGTAGCAGCTATGTACTTTGCTTCACACGTAGATCCTGCCACGACGCTCTGCTTAGAACTGCACCAACTGATAGCTCCACCATCCGGATTGTGACTTAAGAGTCATCCGGATCAGTGTCAAAGCTTGCATCAATGTAACCATTTACGACAAGCTCTTTGTCACCTCCATAAACGAGAAACATGTCCTTAGTCCTTTTCAGGTATTTCAGGATGTTCTTGACTGTTGTCCAGTGCTCCATTCCTGGATTACTTTGGTACCTCCCTGATGTACTTATAGCAAGGCACACATTAGGTCTGGTACACAACATTGCATACATGATAGAACCTATGGCTGAGGCATAGGGAATGACTTTCATTTTCTCTCTATCTTCTGTAGTGGTCGGGCATTGAGTCTGACTCAACTTCACACCTTGTAACACAGGCAAGAACCCTTTCTTTGACTGATCTGTTTTGAACTTCTTCAAAACTCTATCAAGGTATGTGCTTTGTGAAAGTCCAATTAAGCGTCTTGATCTATCTCTATAGATCTTGATGCCCAATATGTAAGCAGCTTCACCGAGGTATTTCATTGAAAATTTCTTATTCAAGTATCCTTTTATGCTATCCAGAAATTCTGTATCATTTCCAATCAACAATATGTCATCCACATATAATATTAGAAATGCTACAGAGCTCCCACTCACTTTCTTGCAAATACAAGCTTCTCCAAAAGTCTGTATAAAACCATATGCTTTGATCACCATATTGATACGTCCATTTTGCATCATGCTTTTATATCAATATTTATTGCATTGTGGGCTGTTATTACACATTATGTCTCAATACTTATGGCTATTCTCTCTTATTTTACAAGGTTTACCATGAAGAGGGGGGATGCCGGCAGCTGGAATTCTTGCTGGAAAAGGAGCAAATATTGGAAACCTATTCTGCACAGCTCCAAAAATCCTGAAACTCCACGAAAGTTGTTTTTGGAATTAATAAGAATTATTGAGCGAAGAAAACACCAGAGGGGCCCCACACCCTGGCCAGGAGGGTGGGGGCGCGCCCACCCCTACTGGGCGCACCCCCTGTCTCCTGGGCCCCCTGGTGGCCCTCCGGTGCCCATCTTCTGCTATATGAAGGCTTTTACCCTGGCAAAAAACACAAGCAAGCTTACGGGATGAAACTCCGCCGCCATGAGGCGGAACCTTGGCGGAACCAATCTAGGGCTCTGGCGGAGCTGTTCTGCCGGGGAAACTTCCCTCCGGGAGGGGAAATCATCACCATCGTCATCACCAATGATCCTCTCATCAGGACGGGGTCAATCTCCATCAACATCTTCACTAGCACCATCTCCTCTCAAAACCCTAGTTCATCTCTTGTGTCCAATCTTGTATCAAAACCACAAATTGGTACCTGTGGGTTGCTAGTAGTGTTAATTACTCCTTGTAGTTGATGCTAAATGGTTTACTTGGTGGAAGATCATATGTTCAGATCCTTAATGCATATTAATACTCCTGTGATTATGAACATGAATATGCTTTGTGAGTAGTTATGTTTGTTCCTGAGGACATGGGTGAAGTCTTGCTATTAGTAGTCATGTGAATTTGGTATTCGTTCGATATTTTGATGAGATGTATGTTGTCTCTCCTCTAGTGGTGTTATGTGAACGTCGAATACATGACACTTCACCATTACTTGGTCCTAGAGGAAGGCATTGGGAAGTAATAAGTAGATGATGGGTTGCTAGAGTGACAGAAGCTTAAACCCTAGTTTATGCGTTGCTTCGTAAGGGGCTGATTTGGATCCATATGTCTAATGTTGTGGTTAGGTTTACCTTAATACTTATTTTGTAGTTGCGGATGCTTGCAATAGGGGTTAATTATAAGTGGGATGCTTGTCCAAGTAACGGCAGTACGCAAGCACCGGTCCACGCACATATCAAATTATCAAAGTACAGAACGCGAATCATATGAGCGTGATGAAAACTAGCTTGACGATAATTCCCATGTGTCCTCGGGAGTGCTTTTCTCATTATAAGAAATTGTCTAGGCTTGTCCTTTGCTACAAAAAGGATTGGGCCACCTTGCTTCAATTTATTTACTTTTATTGCTTGTTACCCGTTACAAATTATCTTATCAGAAAACTATCTGTTACCTACAATTTCAGTGCTTGCAGAGAATACCTTACTGAAAACCGCTTGTAATTTCCTTCTGCTCCTCGTTGGGTTCGACACTCTTACTTATCGAAAGGACTACGATAGATCCCCTATACTTGTGGGTCATCAAGACTCTTTTCTGGCGCCGTTGTCGGGGAGTGAAGCGCCTTTGCTGAGTGGAACTTGGTAAGGAAACATTTATATAGTGTGCTGAAATTTTCTGTCACTTGTTACTATGGAAACTAATCCTTTGAGGGGCTTGTTCGGGGTATCTTCACCCCGACCAGTAGAGCAAAGAGTTTCTACTAAACCTACTGAACCTACTGAAAATGTTTACTTTGAGACTCCTTCGGGTATGATAGAGAAACTGCTAGCTAATCCCTTTGCAGGAGACGGAACATTGCATCCTAATTTACACCTTATCTTTGTGGATGAAGTTTGTGGATTATTTAAGCTTGCAGGTATTCCCGATGATGTTGTAAAAAGGAAGGTCTTCCCTTTATCTTTGAAGGGAGATGCATTGACATGGTATAGGCTATGTGATGGTATGGGATCTTGGAATTATAAACGATTGAAGTTGGAGTTTCACCAGAAGTTCTATCCTATGCATCTTGTTCATCGTGATCGTAATTACATATATAATTTCTGGCCTCGCAAAGGAGAAAGCATCGCTCAAGCTTGGGGGAGGCTTAAGTCAATGTTATATTCATGCCCCAATCATGAGCTCTCAAGAGAAATGATTATTCAAAACTTTTATGCTCGGCTTTCTCTCAATTATCGCACCATGCTCGATACTTCCTGTGCTGGTTCTTATATGCTGAAGACTACTGAATTCAAGTGTGATTTATTGGAGAGAATTAAACACAACTCTGAAGATTGGGGTTCCGACGATGGTAAGGAGCCAGGTATAACACCTAAGTTTGATTGTGTTAATCTTTTATGGATACCGATGCTTTTTGTGGATTTAGCGCTAAATATGGACTTGAATCTGAGATAGCAGCTGCTTTTTGTGAATCTTTTGCTACTCACGTTGATCTCCCTAAGGAGAAGTGGTTTAAATATAATCCTCCCATTGAAGTAAAAGTAGTTGCACCTATTACAGTTGAAGAAAAGACTGTCACTTATAATGATCCTATTGTTCCTACTAGTTATGTTGAGAAACCACCTTTTCCTGTTAGGATAAAGGGTCATGCTAAAACCTCAACTGTTGTTCGTAAGAGTAATACTAGAACTTTTACACCTCCTAAGCAAATCAAAGTTGAACCTAGTATTGCTATGGTTAAAGATCTCTTGGATGATAATTTTGATGGGCATGTTATTTACTTCTGTGAACAGGCTGCTAATATTGCTAGACCAGATGCTAAGATACATAGACCTGTTGTAGGCATGCCTGTTATTTCTGTTAAAATAGGAGATCATTGTTATCATGGCTTATGTGATATGGGTGCTAGTGCTAGCGCAATACCTTTTGACTTATATAAAGAAATTATGCATGATATTGCACCTGCTGAAATAGAATATATTGATGTTCCTATTAAGCTTGCCAATAGGGACACCATTAAGCCAGTTGGGATTGTTAGAGATGTTGAAGTCTTGTGTGGGGAAGTTAAATATCCTGCTGATTTTCTTGTTCTTGGTTCCCCACAAGATGACTTTTGTCCCATTATTTTTGGTAGACCCTTCTTGAATACTGTTAATGCTATGATTGATTGCAAAAAGGATGTTGTTACAATTGGCTTAGGGGATATGTCTCATGAGTTTAACTTTGCTAAGTTTCATAAACAACCCTGTGATAAAGAATCACCTAGTAAGGATGAGATTATTTGTCTTTCTTCTATTGATGTGCCTCCTACTCATCCGTTAGAGCAATATTTGCTAGACCATGAAAATGATATGTTTATGAATGAAAGAAGGGAAATAGATGAAGTGTTCCTTCAACGGGGTCCTATTCTGAAACACAACCTACCTGTTGAAATCCTAGGGGATCCCCCTCCACCCAAGGGTGATCCCGTGTTTGAGCTCAAACCATTACCTGATAATCTTAAGTATGCTTATCTTGATGAAAAGAAAATATATCATGTTATTATTAGTGCTAACCTTTTAGAGCAAGAAGAAGAAAGATTATTGAAAACTCTGAAAAAGCACCGTGCTGCTATTGGATATACTCTGGATGACCTTAAGGGCATTAGTCCCACTCTATGCCAACACAAAATTAAAGTGGATAAAGATGCCAAACCAGTTAGAGATCCTCAAAGACGATTGAATCCTAAGTTGAAAGAAGTGGTAAGAAAGGAGATACTAAAGCTCCTTGTGGCAGGTATAATTTATCCCGTTGCTGATAGCGATTGGGTAAGTCCTGTCCATTGCATTCCTAAAAAGGGAGGTATTACTGTCATTCCTAATGATAAAGATGAATTGATCCCGCAAAGAATTATTACAGGTTATAGGATGGTAATTTATTTCCGTAAATTAAATAAAGCTACTAAGAAAGATCATTACCTTTTACCTTTTATTGATCAAATGCTAGAAAGACTATCCAAACACACACATTTCTGCTTTCTAGATGGTTATTCTGGTTTCTCTCAAATACCTGTGTCGGCGGAGGATCAATTAAAAACTACTTTTACTTGCCCTTTTGGTACTTTTGCTTATAGACGTATGCCTTTTGGTTTATGTAATGCACCTGCTACCTTTCGAAGATGCATGATGGCTATATTCTCTAACTTTTGCGAAAAGATTTGTGAGGTATTCATGGATGACTTCTCTGTTTATGGATCCTCTTTTGATGATTTCTTGAGCAACCTTGATCGAGTTTTGCAGAGATGTGAAGACACTAGTCTCGTCTTGAATTGGGTTAAGTGCCACTCTATGGTTAATGAAGGCATTGTCTTGGGGCATAAGATTTCCGAGAGAGGTATTGAAGTTGATAAAGCTAAAGTTGATGCTATTGAAAAGATGCCATGTCCCAAGGACATTAAAGGTATAAGAAGTTTCCTTGGTCATGCCGGTTTTTATAGGAGGTTCATTAAGGACTTTTCTAAAATCTCTAGGCCTCTGACTAATTTATTACAAAAAGATAATCCTTTTGTCTTTGATGATGATTGTGTAGAAGCATTTGAAATACTTAAGAAAGCTTTGATCACTGCACCTATTGTTCAGCCACCTGATTGGAATTTACCCTTTGAAATTATGTGTGATGCTAGTGATTATGCTGTAGGTGATGTTCTAGGGCAAAGAGTTGATAAGAAATTGAATGTTATCCAGTATGCTAGTAAAACTCTTGATACTGCCCAGAGAAATTATGCTACTACTGAAAAAGAGTTCTTAGCAGTTGTATTTGCTTGTGATAAGTTCAGACCTTACATTGTTGATTCCAAAGTTACTATTCACACTGATCATGCTGCTATTAAATATCTTATGGAAAAGAAAGATGCTAAGCCTAGACTTATTAGATGGGTTCTCCAGCTCCAAGAATTTGATTTGCATATTATTGATAGAAAGGGAGCTGAGAACCCCGTTGCAGACAACTTGTCTAGGTTAGAGAATGTTCTTGATGACCCACTACCTATTGATGATAGCTTTACTGATGAACAATTAGTGGTCATTAATGCTTCTCGTACTACTCCATGGTATGCTGATTATGCGAATTACATTGTTGCTAAATTTATACCACCTAGTTTCACATACCATCAAAAGAAAAAGTTCTTTTATGATTTAAGACATTACTTCTGGGATGACCCACACCTTTATAAAGAAGGAGTAGATGGTGTTATTAGACATTGCGTACCTAAGCATGAACAGAAACAAATCCTACGCAAGTGTCACTCCGAATCATATGGAGGACATCACGCTGGAGATAGAACTGCACATAAGGTATTGCAATCCGGTTTTTATTGGCCTACTCTCTTCAAAGATGCTCGTAAGTTCGTCTTGTCATGTTTTGAATGTCAAAGAGTAGGTAATTTAAAACAAAAAAGAGGCTAGCCAACTCGCTTGGAGAAGGCTCCCCCGATTTGCATCCTTCCTGGCCGTTCGATCTTGGTCAACGAGGTCCTTTTTTCACTGCTGACCGTTGGATGCTCGATGGAAATTCATCAGTCTCGTTTTGACCGCACGGTGAGTTCGTTGGTGTCGAGGAAACTGATCCACGAACACCTATGGGGCCGGCGGACCGGGCCCCTTTCGGTTCGGCGAGGGGCAGAGATCGCACGAAGAGCAGATCGAGGCGAAACACACGAGCAGTTTACCCAGCTTTGGAGCTCTCCGGAGAGATAATACTCCTACTACTGCTTGTCTGATTGTATTCTGTTCTTGCTCGAGAGAGCTAAGTGTTTTTCTGGCTTCTGAATGAGCCGAACCCTCTTCTACGTTGCGCATGGGCCTCCTTTCAAATGTTCAAGGGGTCACCGATAGGTGGCAACGCAGAGAAGGGTAAAAATGTAAAAAGTGTTGCGGTTGGTATAGCTACCTGTACAGTGTATCCTACCTAACCCTGACGGCAGGGGACAAAGGCATTAAATGCCTGTTTGTGTCGCCCAAACAGTGCAGAAAAGGACCGTCAGGGACGCCACCGTTCGCCACGATGGCTACTCCTGTCACCGCCGCTTGCCACCTCGCACCGCTGGCTGCACAGCCTCTCGCCACGCGCGCCTGGGAAGGCCCCAGGGCGACACGTTGGTGGATGCGCTGGAGCGTGGGTACAGGGTGGTTACTTGCCGCGGTCGTCGTCTTGTCGCGCCCGGAGGCTTGTCGCTCACCGGGCCTTGCCGGGACGCGCGGCGCGGCGCGGCAAGTTCCTTGAAATGCCTTGGTTGGCCTTCCCGGCAAGCTCCTCTTGCCGGGGCCTTGTCTCCTGAGCTTAAATACTTTGTTCTTGAATGGCTCCAAAGGAACCATGGAGGACCTTGGCGGTCGCCGGGCAAGCCTTGCCGCGGGGGGAGCTGCAACTGCCCGTGCACAAGTTCAGGATACTAGGGTACCCCTACTCTAGTACACCGACAGGAGCCCCCGGGCCTGGTCCACACACGGTGCCGAGCGCTATTGGGCCAGGCCCAAAACAGGGCATGGGCACACGCGGCCTGGGTTACGCCCAATCTTGCTCCGTATCCACCGTGCCCTCCACGAACGGCACGCGTTGAATGCGGCATCGTGGGAGAGATCGTGGGTGGTTTCTTTACTCGGAAGGGCGAAACGTCCGCCCCCTCCCTCTTTATAAGCAGGGGAAACAGGGGCAGTTTCCCCACTTCGCCGGTTGTTACTCCATTCTCGAAAATCTCCGCCGCTCCCTCCTTCTTCTCAAAGCCGAAAGAGAGCAGCGCTCCGCCCCCCCTTGCCACCGGCGCCACCAACGCTGTTGATCTCCCTCGCCACCTCCGCCATGGCTCCAAAAGCCGACAAGGGGAAGGGCGTGAAATCGGTCGAGGCGCAGCGGCTCGCGGCGCTGCGGAAGGAGCGGGCCGTCTTCCCCCCTCAGCTTGACGCAAAGGAGCTGAGGGAGTACTACTACCTCTTCTGGTCGACGGAGACGCGAGCGCATCTGCGCACGAAGGTACTCCCGGCCACCGCTTCGAGATTAGCTCTGAAAGGGTACCCCTTCTTCGCGCTGTTTTTCTACTACGGGCTCTGCCCGCCCTTTTCTGAATTCTTCTGCGACATCATGAACACCTACGGGTTCCGCCTCCTTGACTTCACCCCCAATGCCGTTCTGACCATGGCAGTTTTCGCACATCTGTGCGAAAACTTTGTCGGAGTCCACCCAAACGTAGCCCTCTTCCGCCACTTCTTCATGCCCTGGGTCGAGAGAGGAGAGCCCCTTGCCGGAGGAATCGCTTGGATCTCGAGGACTGGCAAGAAGGACGCCTATCTGGAGGGAGAGCTCCGCAGCAAATGGGAAGAGTGGAGGGCAGAGTGGTGCTGGATCGTCGAGGAGAACTCGCAGCCTTTCACCGCCCTGCGCCAAGCCCCAGTAGTGCGCGGCAATGATTGGAGCAATGTGGCCCCGGAGGACGACAGGCTGAAGATTGCCGTCACCCGGATCCTTCACCTCAGGCTTGCCGGGCTCACCGTAGGCGCAATTGGCGCAGACTTTCTTCGCCGCCGCATCGCCCCCCTGCAGGAGAGGAGGAGACCAGCCTGGGAGTTCCAGAACTCGGCGGATATCATGAGGCTGCGCCCGGGCCTCAATTTCAACTTCACGGTCTTGGAATTGGACGCACTGCTTCTGGAGCTGTTCAAGCGCGACCCCCAGCACCCATTTATGTTGCCGCGGAATGTCGTTCCGTTGTGCAACAATTCTTCACTTGACCGCATCCGCGCGATGATGCTATTGTGCGACTCGCACGGAATCGTCCCGACTTGGCAAGAGCCCGCCGACGACGTCGTGCGGGATTTCTTTGACGGCTTGCTCGAAGTGCCGGTCCGCGCTGACGAACAGAAGAGCCTCACCTGCGATACCACCGATGCGGAGATGCAGCGCATCGCCACCAGGCTGGAGGAGGCGGCGGCAGCTGCTGCCGCGGGTGAGTTTGGATTCACCGTGGAGGAGGCTGAGGCAGCGGAGGCGGCAAGCCTTGCCGAGCGCGAGGAGTTTGCCGGCGAGGAAGGGCTTGCCGGCGAGGAAGGGCTCAGCTCCGACGATGAAGAAGAAGAGTAAGATCCCCGTGTTGTATTTGTAATTCTTCGATCTTTGCTGTCTTTGTCTTGTATCCGATTTGCCTTACTCTCAACTCATTCCTTTTCAGGACTCTGGCCCAGAGAGCGGCAAAGAGAGCCAAGGCTCCGGTGATTGTCATCGAGGACGACCCCGCCACGACGGCAGAGGACATGTCCGAGACCACCTTGTCGGACCCGGCAATCATTCCTCAAAGCAGCCCCCAGCGCAGCCCTCCACGTAAGTACATAGTTTTACTTCCTGCTTTCAGGCGTGCGTCGGTGCTCTTATTTTGCTGATAACTGTCTGTTGGTTTGTGTAGGAGCAGAGCAGCCTCACCAGGAGGGCCTGGAGGCCGCTCCCGAAGTGCTATCTGCTTCGACTACGCCGCCGAGGGAGAATTCCCCGGCAAGGGAGCGTTCCCCGGCAAGGGAGAACTCTCCGGTAAGGGAGAATTCTCCGGCAAGGGGCAGTTCTCCGGCAAGGGACAACGCCAGTGATCCTCCGGTGGTGGAGACCACGACTGCAGATCCCAGCTCAGGTACCCCTTTTGCCTAAAAACTCCCCTTGGGTTCTTCTTCTTCTGATTTTCTTCTTGAGCATTTGCTTAACTTTTCTCCCCTCTTCGGTCGTCAGATCCACCCGCCACGGAGCCGATGGAGACAGAGGCCGCCGGCGAGGAGAACGCGCGCGGCAACAACGACGCCGCCGCCGCCATCGAAGAAGAGGCCGGTGCTGATGATCCCGCCGGCGAAGAGGCCGCCAAGGCTGCCACCGCGGAAGCTGGCGAGGAATCTGGCGATCGCACTGACGGCCCCGAGGCCGCAGGAGCGTCAGGCACTGCACCGACCGCCGATCCCTCTGCCGCTGCCGCTGCGCCGGGCTCCGAAGAGCCCCAGCCCGGCGCCTACTTGAAGGCCGGCGATGGCGTCTTCATCAAGCTCCCCTGGGCATCGAGCTCCAGGGCGCCGGTTGAAGGAGAAACCTTTGATGAAGAGGTGCTCGCCTCCGCTGGGCTGGCGCTTGTCGACGCGCCAAGCAGCAGCAGCGACGAGCCTGAGGAGGAGCGGCTGCTGCGGAAGCTGCTGTCTCTTTACCGCGCCCACCAAGCCAAACTGGCGTCCCGAGAGGCGCTTGTCGCGAAGGCGGGGGTGGATATTGAGAAGCGCGCAGAGGAGCTCCGGGGTCTCAGGCAGGAGGCTCTCCGGTCCCTGGCGGAGGAGCAGGAGCAACTTCTCGAGGAGCGGAAAGCCTTCCTCCTCGAGAAGGCTGAAGCCGAAGAGAAGCAACGGCTTGTCGCTGAAAATTTATTTGCGCAAGAAGGAGAGTTGGCGCAGCGCAAGGTGAACCTTGACAGCCACGAGGAGGAGCTTGTCGCGCGGGAGTAAGCAATTGGCGGGGCCCTCAAGGAAGCAAAGGATGCTGCCGCAGCTGCCGAGGCCGCCAAGAAGGAGCTGGAAACAAAGGTGGGGCAGTTGGAAGCAGATCTCAGGGCGAGCGGCGAGGAGCTTGCCGCGCTCAAGCGTGAGCGTGAGAAGGATGCTGCCGCTCATGGTGAACTGCAGGGCCTTCTCGCTGAGAGGAGCAAGGAGCTCAGTGCCGCCAAGGATTCCAATGCGGATCTCGAGTTGAAGTTGGCCACTTTGACTCAAACGTTGGATGGCGCCAGGGAGCGGGAGGTGGCCTTGTCGGAGAAGATCAAGGCCGACGAGGCGCTGCTGGCGAGTGCTGCTGCCGCCCATGACGCCTTCAGGGAGACAGTGGAGCATTGGACTGAAGGTCTTGTGGATGCTGCCGCAGCCATCGACGGGGAGTTGGTGCAGCTGGGGATGGAGGATTTTGGGTATCCCTCCGACGAGCATCTCCAACCCAGTGCCAAGCTCAGCCTGTTCTTCAAAGGCGTGGCGACGGCCCTCCAGCGACTCCGGGAGAGGATCCCAAAGCAGCTGGCCGACGAGTCGCGCAGGATTTGCGCGGGGGCTCTCCAGAAGGTGCTGATGAAGGTGGCCTTCCGCAACCCAGGCCTCAACTTCACCAACGTCCTCAAGTCCTTGCCGCCGGATGCTGACGTTGAAGCGCTCAAGGCCCTTGTCGCACCCATCGTGGACAAGGTGAGCGGGATCAAGAGGGTTGAGGGTGATCGCGTAGATTAGGCCGCCCTTCTTTTCTTTTTCTTTGTCGCCGCTGGTCATGTCATGAGAACATTCTGTTAGAGCTGCGACAAGTTATCTTGTAATATAACTCTGTTTTGGGTAGAGATTTGCTATGTTATTCCCTTTACTTGACTCCTTCCTTTGTATGTTTCCGCCCTACGCTTTTAGGGAACTTGCCGGCGCAGGCACCTTAGCCGCGAGCGCTGAGTGCGGGACGTCAGCAGCCTGCTGGCGGTGCCGCTACCGACAAGAAACCTTGTTGCAACTAGTCGCAGCTCACTTAAATTGTTGAGCGGACTCGAAACAAAGTAAGGGCGCGGCTAGCTATGAGTTGGTTCCTCCGCGCACAGGTTTTCCATACAGAGTACGGTCGTTCGAGGAAGATAACTTAAAAATTTAAAACTGATTGCTCAAACTTTGGCAACTTAGCTTTTCTGTCGTTTGCTTTCCGGCAAGGCGAAACTCGCTTGAATGATGCCTGGTTCACATCATAATCTTCTCCTTTCCCCCCGGCAAACTTGTGTGCGAGGGAACCTTGCTTTCCTTCATTAGAAAAAGAAAGAAGAGAAAATAAAGATATGATGCCTTCCGGCTTGTTATTGCTTACCGGGGGTTGCGCTGCACAAAGTGTCAGATAATGCATGCAAATATAAGGTAGAAAGCATGAAATTGACAAGGTGTGCGGAGCACATGAGCTTTACTTATGCACGGGATCTGCGCCCGGCTTTGTACAAAGGATTACATGCAACATCGGCAAGACTTGTACAAAAGGTGGTTGCCGGAACGGATTCCGGCAACCGCGCCCTACGGGTAAAACTTGCGAAGATGCTAAATGTTCCAGGAGTTGCTCACCGGAGTGCCATCTTCGGTCTCAAGGCGGACTGCGCCAGGCCTAATGACTCGTTTCACCCGGTAAGGGCCTTCTCACTTTGGCGTCAACTTGTTGGAATTCTTGACGGACTGGACGCGCCGAAGAACAAGGTCGCCTTCCTCGAAGCTTCTGGCATTAACTTTGCGGCTATGGTAGCGGCGCAAAGCTTGCTGGTATCGAGCAGCTCGTACAGCAGCCTGAAGACGATCCTCCTCAAGGAGCAGCGCGTCATCTTGTCGCAGCTGCTCTTTCTCAAGCTCATCATAAGCGAGCACTCGAGGTGACCCGTATACGAGTTCCGTGGGGAGAACTGCCTCTGCTTCATAGACTAGAGCGAAAGGTGTCTGGCCAGTGGCTCGATTTGGCGTCGTCCTGATCGACTAAAGAACCACCGGCAGCTCCTCGATCCAGTTTCTTCCGCACTTGCGCAGCCTGTCGAAAGTTCTGCTCTTGAGCCCGCGCAGCACTTCAGCATTTGCCCTCTCCGCTTGATCGTTGCTTCTCGGATGAGCAACAGAAGTGAAGCAGACCTTGGCTCCAAGATCTTGGACATACTGCATGAAGGTGCGGCTCGTGAATTGCGTGCCGTTGTCGGTGATGATCCTGTTAGGGATCCCAAAACGGCAAACAATCGACCTGAAGAACTTGACTGCTGACTATGCTGTCACCTTCCTCACTGCTTCCACTTCCGGCCACTTTGTGAACTTGTCGATTGCAACATACAAGTACTCAAAGCCCCCGACAGCTCGGGGAAAGGGTCCGAGGATGTCGAGCCCCCAGACCGAAAATGGCCAGGATAAAGGGATCGTCTCGAGAGCTTGAGCTGGCTGGTGTATCTGTTTGGAAAGGAACTGGCACGCTTCACACTTGGTTACTTGTGCAGTTGCATCCTGGAGGGCTGTCGGCCAGAAGAAACCTTGCCGGAACGCTTTGCCGGCAAGTGCTCTTGCACCAATGTGGTGGCCACATATGCCTCCATGTATCTCTGCCAACAGCTTTTGTCCGTCTTCCCGGTGAATACACTTCAATTTCACACTGTTGAGTCTTCTTCTGTACAGTGTGTTGTCGACAAACTGGTACATACTTGAATGCCGGGCTACTCTTTCTGCTTCTTCTTGTTCTTCGGGAAGTTCTCCTGTCTGAAGGAAATGAACAATCTGCTGTGCCCATGCTGGAGCTTGCGGCTCGACAACAAGGACTAAAGGCACATCTGCTGCTGCGGGAGCATCTGCTTCTACGGCGAGAACCTGTGGCTCTGCCGGAGCTTGATGTTCCTCGGCAAGCTTGCCGGAGCAAAACTTGTCGGGAGCGTTTGCTTCAACGGAACGAGCCCTAAGGCTTTCCAGAGCAGACTGCTCCTCAGCACCCCTGGTGTTGATCTTGGGGACCTTCTTGGCGGTGGCTTCGGGGAGCTCTGCCGGAAAATAGTTACCAGAAACCAACTTCCTCTTCTTGCTCTGTCCATTGGATGGTGTTACAGACGGTTGAGTCAGCTTGAGCACAAAGATTCCTGGTTCCACAGGTAGCTTAAGTGCGGCGCACTTTGACAGGCCATCAGCAATGTCGTTCTGAGCTCTCGGGACATGCTCCATCTGTAGGCCATCAAAGTGCTCTTCTAGCTTCCTCACTTCATCAACGTAAGCTTCCATCAACGGACTCTGATAGTTCTTGTTCACTTGGCGGACGACAAGCTGTGAGTCACCCCTGACAATGAGCTTCTTGATCCCAAGGTCTGCTGCGATCCTGAGACCGGCAAGCAATCCTTCATACTTTGCAGTATTGTTCGTTGCTTGCTCCTTGGGAAAGTGCATCTGGACTACGTACTTGAGGTGCTCTCCGGTGGGTGCCACAAGTAGCACGCCCGCACCGGCGCCTTGCAGCGAGAAGGCACCATCAAAGTACATCAGCCACTCTTTGCTTGCTTCCTTGACGGGGATGCTCGTCTCTGGAATTTCTTCATCTGGTATTGGCGTCCACTCTGCTATGAACTCTACCAATGCTCTGCTTTGGATAGTTGAAGTGCTCTCAAACTTAAGGCCAAAGCTTGACAGTTCCAGTGCCCACTCGACAATCCTGCCTGTCGCTTCTGGATTTTGCAGTATCCTCTTCAGCGGAAAGAGAGTGACAACTGTGATCTCATGTGCTTGGAAGTAATGGCGCAGCTTTCTCGAGGCCATGAGGAGGCCGAAAAGCAATTTCTGCACACCAGAGTACCTTGATCTAGCCCCCTGCAGAAGGAAACTGACAAAGTAAACTGGGCGCTGCACCATTCTCTTCTGCATCTTCTCATGCTCCTGCGCAGATCCATCTTTGTCGGGACCAGAGCTTGCCGGCGAAGTCCCTTGCTTGTCACTGGATGCACTTACCGTGGTTGCCGGCTCATCATCCGCCTCCCTCTCCACCACTAACGCAACACTAACCACTTGATTGGTTGCTGCTATATATAACAGCGACTTCTCTTGTGGCTTAGGTGCGACAAGTGTTGGAGTGGAGGACAGGTATCTCTTTAAGTCCTGCAGTGCAGCCTCCGCTTCCGGAGTCCATTTCATTGGACCTGCCTTTTTCAATATTTTGAAAAATGGCAGGGCGCGCTCAGCAGACCTAGAGATAAACCTGCTGAGAGCAGCCACGCAACCGGCAAGTCTTCGTACATCCTTGACGCGCCTCGGTGCTTCAATCTGCTCAATGGCCTTGATCTTGTCGGGATTGGCTTCAATTCCGCGTTGAGACACAAAGAACCCGAGAAGCTTGCCGGAGGGGACTCCAAACACGCACTTCTCGGGGTTGAGCTTGAGGTTGATCTTGCGCAGATTTGCAAAGGTTTCGTCTAAATCTTGGATCAGGGTCGCCTTGTCCTTGCTCTTGACCACTATGTCATCCATGTAGGCTTCCACATTTCTGTGCATTTGCGGCTCAAAAGCGTGATGGACAGCCCTTGCAAATGTTGAACCAGCATTCTTTAAACCGAATGGCATCCGTACGAAACAGTACGTGCCACATGGAGTGATGAATGCGGTCTTCTCCTCATCCTCCTCTGTCATGAAGATCTGATGATATCCTGAGTATGCATCAATAAATGAAAGCAAGTCACATCCGGCCGTGGAGTCAACAATCTGGTCGATGCGCGGCAAGGGAAATGGGTCTTTGGGACAAGCTTTATTAACATCGGTAAAGTCGATACAAAGCCTCCATTTCCCGTTTGCCTTACGCACGACTACAGGATTGGCCAACCACGTAGGATGGAGCACTCCTCTGACAAGGCCTGCTGCTTCCAATTTCTTGATTTCTTCTGCAATGAATTCTTGGCGCTCCACTGCCTGTTTTCTGAATTTCTGCTTGACGGGCCGCGCATGAGGACAGACAGCAAGATGGTGCTCGATTACTTTCCTGGGAACATCGGGGATGTCAGACGGTTTCCATGCAAACACGTCGACATTCGCCCGCAGGAAAGCAACGAGCGCGCTTTCCTATTTAGGGTCGAGAGTGGCACTGATGGTGAAGGTACCACCAGTGCCGTCCTCCTTGGCAGACACCTTCTTGGTCTCTGGTGGAGCTACCATTGTCTTCTTACACTTGCCGGTGGAGCTCGATGGTGCGTCCTCGACGGTAGCGCAGCACTCCAAAGAGGTGCGCTTGCCGGAGTGGGCATCAGAGCTCTTGCCGGACTTGGTCTTCTTCTTCCCCCCGGGAGCTTCAACGGCAAGTGATCTGCGATCTGTTGCGGCTGATGCTTCCCGGTAGATCTTGTCAGCGCAAATAAGAGCATCCTTCTTGTTGCCAGGGACAGAGATGACACTTATCGGGCCTGACATCTTCAGTACGTTGTATGCATAGTGAGAGGCTGCCATGAACTTGGCGAGTGCTGGACGGCCGAGTATCCCATTGTAAGGCAATGGAAAATCAGCAACGTCAAAAGTGACCCTCTCAGTCCTGAAGTTCAATTCGCTGCTAAACGTTACCGGCAACGTGATCTTTCTCTTCGGCTTGCTCCTTCCCGGATTGATTCCTTGAAATGTGTCGGTCTCTTCGAGCTCGCCATCAGGGATCTGAAGCTTCTGGAGTACCGTGGAGGAGATCAAGTTCAAGCCGGCCCCGCCGTCAACTAGCATCTTAGTGACCTTGAGGTTGCGGATAGTTGGTGAAACCAACATTGGCAAGCACCCAACCGCAGTTATGCGACCAGGGTGGTCCTCAATATCAAAGATGATAGGCGTGTTGGACCATTTCAGAGGCTTGCGTGACTCAACGGGTGGTTCTTCCGCATTGACTTCCCGCACCCACTGCTTGAGCTGGCGGTGTGAAGTATGCAGAGAAGCACCACCGTCAACGCACAGGACCTCTGTGGCTTTCTGGAACTCCTGCTCGTCGGTCTCGTCATCATCCATATCTTCATCATCGTCGTCATCTTCATCCTTGTCGCGGCCGCGGGGAGGTCTATCTCCTTGCCATTGCTTGGCCTTGCCGCGGCATCCTCCTCGGCCGGGACGTTTCTTGCTAGCTCCTCCAGCACCTTCCTGGGCTTTCTCCTTGTCGTGCCGCTCGTATTCAGCCTTTTGCTGCTCGACAAGCTGCTCGACCTTCTTGTAGCTCTGGAGGTCATGGCCCTTGGTGCGGTGGATCTTGCAGTATTGCTTGTTGGTGTCGTCCTACTTGTCGGCGACCGCCACATCTGCGGCAACCTCCTTGCCGGAGCTACCAGCTTTGGGTTTCTTGCCGGACTGCTCAACGACCAGCACCTTTTTGCCTTTCTTCTTCCTGTTGTTCCGCCGCCGGTTCTTCCTTGCCGGGGCAGTCTCCTCACTATCAGATCCTCCTGCTCCTGTATTCTCTCCAGGGAGTTTCCTCCCTTCCTCAGCACGCGCACACTTGTCGGCCAGGGCATACAGCTCACTGACGTCTCTGATCTTGCACATTGCCATCTCCTCTCGCATTCTGCGATTTCGCACGTTCTGGTGGAACGCGCTGATTATCGCGGCAGGGTGGACATCTGGGATGTTGTGCTGTACGTGGCTGAATCTCTGAATGTACTTGCGCAGGGACTCTCCTTCCTTCTGGGCGAGCAGAGGAAGGTCGCTTTCTTGGCCATGAGGCTTGTGGCCGCCTGTAAAGGCGCCGACAAACTGATGGCATAAGTCAGCCCAGGATGATATGGAGTTGTCCGGCAAGTGCATGAGCCAGGATCTGACATTGGGTTTGAGCATCAGTGGGAAGTAGTTGGCAAGGATCTTGTCGTCTCGCCCCCCAGCAGCTTGCACCGCGATGGTGTAGATGCCGAGGAACTCCGACGGATGCGACTTGCCGTCGTACTTCTCTGGTACATCTGGCTTGAAATTCTTCGTGCTGGGCCACTAGACTTGCCGCAGCTCACGAGTGAACGCAGGGCAACCTACCGCGTACGGCAAGTCGCCTGGCTCCCCTGGCGCATGCATGTCAACAGAGGGCCCAGCTCGCTTGTCAGATTGACGTCGCGCTTCTCTTTGGCGCTCGATGCGAGTACGAGCGTCTTCTTGTTGTCGTTCGTGAAGAACTTGGCGCTGATCGCGACGAGCTCGTGGATCCGATGATGCAGTGGAGTCGCTGTCGAGGTGGATCCGGCGAGTCGGCGATCTTGGCCTTCGGGATGGAGAGTGCATGGTGGTTGCACCCCCACCGGTTTTGTCGCCACCGGCTCGTGCCTGGCAGTCCTGCCACGGTCGCGATGCACTTGGCTGCCGCGGAGTGTCGCCGTTGGCAAAGCCGATGAGACTCTGAATGGTGGCCCTCCATTGGTCGATCTTGTCTTCCGCTGGAGGGTAATCCAGAAGCAGTTGAGCTCGTGCCAAAGCTTCTGCTGGAGTGGTGGGTGGCAGTGGCGAACGGTGCGAGGAGCGGGATATGCTTGGACTTCTAACTATGTTAGAAGGAGCAGTATCCCGTCCAGGCGACCGTGCCTCGCTCGTGCCAGCATGTTGGCGTGCATGCTGGTCTTGAGCACCCCGGGGTCCACCAGCTCGATCTTGGCCCAACAAACGTATGGTACTGCGAGTACCATGACGCTGTCGGTCCTGCGCCTCCTGAGATGGGCGCGGGACATGTACGGACGCCGAGGTCTGTGCAGCCTTGTCCTTGGACCTGGCAGCATCGTGAGCTTCCTCGTCGACGTCCGTTCTTCCGCCGGCGTCTACTCCACCACCCGTTTGCTCCGGTGGTGGTGGAAGTGACGTGGACGGAGCAGCTGCCGCCGAAGTCTTCTTCTTCGGTGGCATGTCGATGAAGAAAATGAAGATCTAGCTCGTGTGAACGTCGGATCAGGTTCACGCAATCTCGACGCCCCTACCTGGCGCGCCAAAGATGTCGGGGAAACTGATCCACGAACACCTATGGGGCCGGCGGACCGGGCCCCTTTCGGTTCGGCGAGGGGCGGAGATCGCACGAAGAGCAGATCAAGGCGAAACACACGAGCAGTTTACCCAGCTTCGGAGCTCTCCGGAGAGATAATACTCCTACTGCTGCTTATCTGATTGTATTGTGTTCTTGCTCGAGAGAGCTAAGTGTTTTTCTGGCTTCCGAATGAGCCGAACCCTCTTCTACGTTGCGCATGGGCCTCCTTTTATATGTTCAAGGGGTCACCGACAGGTGGCAACGCAGAGAAGGGTAAAAATGTAAAAAGTGTTGCGGTTGGTACAGCTACATGTACAGTGTATCCTACCTAACCCTGACGGCAAGGGACAAAGGCATTAAATGCCCGTCTGTGTCGCCCAAACAGTGCAGAAAAGGACCGTCAGGGACGCCACCGTTCGCCACGATGGCTACTCCTGTCAGCGCCGCTTGCCACCTCGCACCGCTGGCTGCATAGCCTCTCGCCACGCGTGCCTGGGAAGGCCCCAGGGCGACACGTTGGTGGATGCGCTGGAGCGTGGGTACAGGGTGGTTACTTGCCACGGCAAGTGCCTTGCCGCGGTCGTCGTCTTGTCGCGCCCGGAGGCTTGTCGCTCACCGGCCCTTGCCGGGACGCGCGGCGCGTCGCGGCAAGTTCCTTGAAATGCCTTGGTTGGCCTTCCCGGCAAGCTCCTCTTGCCGGGGCCTTGTCTCCTGAGCTTAAATACTTTGTTCTTGAATGGCTCCAAAGGAACCATGAAGGACCTTGACGGTCGCCCGGCAAGCCTTGCCGCGGGGGGAGCTGCAACTGCCCGTGCACAAGTTTGGAATATTAGGGTACCCCTACTCTAGTACACCGATAGTTGGGGCGATGGCTTGTGGGCTCAGCCTCCTGTGCTATTGGCTGGGTCAGTTCTTTTTGGGTCGCGGGCGGCCTCTCCTTGCTGCGTGCGTGTCTCGCATCGCGCGTCGTGGGCTAGTGCACGCCTCTGGCTCGGCAGCCGGCTGGAATGACACGTCTACACCCGCCGCTACCCTTCCATGCAATGACGAGTGGGTCAAGATGGCCGTTGGTCCCATGTGTAAGCGACTTTCTGTTGTTTTTCTCCGTGTTACGTCTGTGCAAATGTTTCTCGGTGGGAGCGTATGGGCAAAGAGTCATGGGGCAGTGTGATGCAGGTCAGCCGACGCGTGCACACCTGCGTCTTCCTATCACACAATGATGGGTGGGCCAGATTGCCAATGGTCCTACACGTCGGTTGGTGGGCTTCTTGCAATCCATGTCGCTTCAATTATGCCAGGGTTGGAGAGAGTTGTTGGGTTCCTGTGTGCGTCGTGCCGAGGCTGACCTCCACGCACTACCGCGTCCACTCATGCGTCGTTTCTCCAGGTCGTCCGATGCCTTTGTTTAGTTTTACAAGGCCACTGATGCTGGCCCCGTGTTGAGGGGCGGGGCCAGTGGTCAGTTGCGCTATGTTCGATAGCTGTTTGGTTCGTGTGGCAACACATTGCTGACAACTAAACGTGCAAGCGCCGCGCGTTGGGTCCCTCGTGCGAGGCGTCGCCCATGTGCTGGTGGCAAACCCTTCCCCAATCACAACAGCCGCCAGAGCCGCCGCGCCTCTCCTTCCTCCTCGCCGCCCCCTGTCGCGCGCGCATCCCTCGGATCATCGTGCCCAACTCCCCTTCGTGTTTCTCCTCCTCCCAGAACCACATCCCGTCGCTTAGGCTCCTTGGTGGCGGCCGGCTCGAGGCGAGCCTGGCGCAGGCAGGGAGAAGCAGCGGGGCGGCGGATGCGGGCGGGAGAGTGCCGGACGGCGCCGTCATTGTCGCCCCGCCAAGACGCATCGAAGAAGGACCAGGATCTCACCCGCGTCCCTTCTGGATGCACCTCCCCAGTGATTTCCTCCTGCCTAATTCAGCTCCCCTTTCCATCTAATTTCATTCTTGTTTCACATGTTGGTTTGGTTGGCAAGAGACGTTGCGCCGCCGACTACAGTAGCCAGGGTTGGCGTTGGTGATGTCTGTAGTATTTTCGTCCTCGCCAGTCACACAATTCCTAAGTTTGGTCAATATACTTATCTTTTGATTTCTCCTATATTTTCCTTCCTGATTTTGTTTGATGATTTGCTAGGTTATGGGACTAGATCTCCATTTTCCAAGATTCTTAGCTGATAAGTATATTGTGCGGGAAAATCTCTACTGAATGAAAAATCCAAGCAATGTAAGTGACCTAACATTTCACTGGTTGTATGGTACATCTCATACAATTTCTGAATTCCGATACCGTTCCTGTGTAGCTGGATACTCCATGGGACAAAGTTGAAGCTTTGTACATCACTTCTCTACCTGTTTATTAATGTTTCTTCATGTTTGGCAGTGATCGGGGTTTCCATGTACTTGATAGATGCATTCCTTATCTTTATGTGTTCCATCTATGTATATATGTTTCTGCCCATAAATGTATTTATGAGCTTGCTCCATTTTTACTGCTTTCCTATGTCAATTTGAAAAGTACCCTTTATTCCCCTGAAAAGGGCTATACATGCATTTAAACGAGTGCACATTTTCTATGAACATAAGCATTGTCTTTACCCCACTGCTCTCTGGTGTGCAGCGACTAAGATTTCATGCTCAACCTCCCTCACGGCCCCAGGTTCGGCTACTTTCCAGTTTTGTTAGTTTTCTTCTTGGTAGCACTGAACACCATGGAAACATGGGTGCCGTGGCCACACACATGCATTTTGTCATCCTCCTTAAAATTCAATTAGATTATATGCAAACATGCAGCCGTGTTTACTTAAGATCCAATTAGATGAATGTTGTTTATTTTTCCATATAGTTTCTATTTAGAAAGGCCTCATATGCAAGTTGGGGACATGCCGTGAACATATGGTTTTGTGATCTATGGTCTTGAGTCATATGTTGGATGGGTGATAATGGAAATTTTCTTGAGGATAAACCCGTGCATAAGTTTTGTGAGAGTTAAACCTGTTTTATGAGAGGTAAAGCTGTTTTTTGAGAGTTAAACCCGTGCATATGAATGTATTTTGTTTAGAACTGGTCAAACTATTTTTTGTGAGAGTTAAAGTTGTTTTCTGGAGGACAAACCCGTGAATAAGTTTCTCATCTGTATAGATTAATTAATAGGATGGCAATTTAAGTTTATTGGAGCTCTTTTTAAGAAGTGGGGGTCTGCTTTGGTTTCTTGCTGTTTGCATATTCTCTTAAAAACACTTGACTGACTGTAGCTGACTGTTTATACATCAATAATATGGGCAGTTGAATATGGCGTTTTCAAGTGAAGGATTTCAAAAATCTAATATGGCATGCCTATTTTACATGGAAAAACAAATGGTACCTTATTTACTATTTAGTTTTTAAGCAAGACTAATTTGACTACACGCGTCCTGAGGTGCCTTCTGTTTTGGAATAGTCATAGAATGCTCCTTATTACGAGATGTTCCTTTGTCACTATTTGAAGTTCTGCCTTGGGTGGCCTTTGTCTTAGTTTATAGCTTCATATGGCTACCTATGTATAACATATGTATGTTCTGTTTGAACCGTCTCAAATCACATAGAGATGTTAAATTTTCAATTTGTTGCCTCGCGGTCGTGTGCCATCACCATGTTTACTCCAGAAAGTGGAATGTGCAGAGTTTCTGTGTTGATTAGTCAAATATTTGCTTTGCCTTAAAGACTGTCCCCATCTATGTTCCAGGTTGTGGCAACACTGCAGATATGCCCATTGCCATCGAGCATTTCTATTTATATGCTTCTACAGAGTATTTGGTTTTTGTACTGTACACTTGATGAAATAATTTCCTTATAAGCTGGGACAAGGCATTTGTAGTTGATATTTGTACTATAAGCTCAATTTTTTTGGTTCATCTCATCTCTGGTTATTTTTTCGTTTTTTGTGTTTCTGCAGCATATTATCATTAGCATATAAAACCTCTTATATTTCTTGTTTTCGACAATTATTCTTTGGCAGGGAAGACTATGATAACACTAAGATTATCAGGAAAGGATTCAGGGCTTTTTTTGAATCCAGATTATCACACATGATGCAAAATTAACAACCACGACTTTGAAATATGGATGATGATGCTTATTATGTGCTAGAAATCAAATATGTAAAGGAGAAGATAATGTTTGTGAAGGTGTGTATACTGAACAAGCATCCTGATTGATTTGTTTTTCTGTTGTTTCTTGATGTGCCCTCATGCAGCTGTGTCCATATATACTGATTGTTATACTTATTGCTGTGTGAGTTGCAGGAGAGGGGAGAGAGATACGGGTTGATTCTGGGTAAACTTTGCTTAATTTGTTGGAGAAAATGCTTGATAGATCTCATGGATGGATGAGGTTGTGGCAGTAGTTCTCGGGTGCAATATCTATCTTGATAGAGTGATCAACCAGGGCACATTAGAAGCAGAAGAAGAGGAAATGTTTGGGCCGTCTATGGCGTTGAAGATTCAGTGTTTCTGTCTTGTGTACATGCACGGCCAGTTCAGTAACTAGATGGCCTTTTCTACTGTACTGGTGCTGCTACTTTTCACATGCTAGCTTCTTTGGAAAGCGCCAACAGTGTGTACAACATGTAAAGAGTCCATCTTGAAGGAACGGAAGCAGAAGTATGGAGCTGATGTATTAATGGTCAATCAAGGAATTCAGTCTCGATGAGCTTAACTAATGATGTGTGAGTTGAGCCTTAGGTCATTTTCAAAGTAACGGAAGTACAAGAGATTACTTGAAAATACACATTTTTTCAATGCGACATGGTCTTAAGTGCGATTTTATACCACCAAATTAAAATGTGGTATATCTCATTGTAGACAACAAGCCTACATTTTTATTTTATTTTATTAAAGGGGTTAAACTTGTTATCGTATGTGTTTGCCCACAACTAAATCAAAACATGATTTTTTTTTCCAATGTGAACATGGATTCAATGGGTCTATGCACCATTTGACGCTGGTCCTTGCAAAATGAAACTATTTTCATCGACAACATAGCGGGTCTCTGCGTCATTTGGCACAACTGGTCAACTAGTATTAGTAGATGTCAAGAAATGCCTATGAACTATTATCTTGTTATTGAACCATTTGATGTTTGGGGCTTTGATTATATGTGACATTTTCCTGCCTTTAATGGTTACACACATATTTTAGTTGTTGTTGATTACGTTACTAAGTGGGTAGAAGCTATTCCAACTAGTAGTGCTGATCATAACACCTCTATTAAAATGCTTAAAGAAGTTATTTTTCCGAGGTTTGGAGTCCCTAGATATCTTATGACTGATGGTGGTTCACATTTTATTCATGGTGCTTTCCGTAAGATGCTTGCTAAGTATGATGTCAATCATAGAATCACATCTCCCTATCACCCGCAGTCTAGTGGTTAAGTAGAGTTGAGCAATAGAGAGCTCAAACTAATTTTGCAAAAGACTATGAATAGATCTAGAAAGAATTGGTCCAAGAAACTTGATGATGCATTATGGGCCTATAGAACTACATATAAAAATCCTATGGGTATGTCTCCGTATAAGATGGTTTATGGAAAAGCATGTCACTTACCTCTTAAACTTGAACATAAAGCATATTGGGCTATTAAAGAGCTCAATTATGACTTCAAACTTGCCGGTGAGAAGAGGTTATTTGATATTAGCTCACTTGATGAATGGAGAACCCAAGCTTATGAGAATGCCAAGCTGTTCAAAGAAAATAAAAATAAAAGATGGCATGACAAAAGGATACAAAAGCGTGAGTTTAACGTAGGTGATTATGTTTTGCTATTCAACTCTCGTTTCAGATTTTTTTGCAGGAAAACTTCTCTCTAAATGGGAAGGTCCTTACATTATCGAGGAGGTCTATCGCTCCGGTGCCATAAAAATCAACAACTTCAAAGGCACAAGTCCGAGGGTGGTGAACGGTCAAAGAATCAAACATTATATCTCCGGTAATCCTATCAATGTTGAAACTAATATTATTGAGACCGTAACCCCGGAGGAATACATAAGGGACACTTTCCAGAACGTCTCAGACTTCGAAAAGGAATAGGTATGTGGTACGGTAAATAAACCGACTCCAAAACAATTCTAATGGCATTTTTTTCTCCGTTTTCGAATATTTAAGAATTTTGGAAAGAAAGAAGTAATCCGGGAAGGACACGAGGCCTCCACGAGGGTGGAGGGTGCGCCCACCCTTACTGGGTGTGCCCCCTATCTCGTGGTCACCTCGTGTGCCTCCCGGACTCCGTTTTCTTGCACGTTACGTATTTTGGTCGGTAAAAATTCGTTATATAATCTCTCGAAGGTTTTGGCCATCGTATCATGCAAATATCCTCTGTTTTCGTTTCGAGCTGTTTTTCTGACAGACCTAGAGCACCATGACGCCGCCCTCCTTCAAGAATGAAGACAAGGATGCTTGGCTATTGAAGATATAGCTGAAAAGAGAAGAACCGGAGGAGATCAACGAGGATGAAGGGATCAAGAAGGCCATGGAGGATCAAGCTCCGGTGGTGGAAGAAGAACACATCCCTCAACCTCTACCTAACCTCTTTACCCCAACTAAGATTGAAGCTTTCAAGATGACTGAGTTAGCTCGCATACAAAACAAGTATCTCACGCAAGAAAATATTTTGTTGAAGGATCATATTGTCGGACCCAAGGGCATCATCCGCAAGTTGGAGGAGCTTCTGCGCTCGATGTGCGATTATCCACCATCATCATCACCACCTCCATCACCTCCAAGGACATAATCACATGGGTATGGGCACTCCCCTTGGCAACTGCCAAGCTTGGGGGAGGTGCCCCGATATCGTATCACCATCACACTCCTATCTTTACCATTTTACTTAGTTCGATCCTTTTAGTGATATCTTGTTCTAGTAGATTGAAGTTTTGGTATCAAGTAGTTTTGAGTTTTTCTCTGTGATCTCTTTATGTAATCGAGTCCGTGAGCTATCTATAATAAAGATTAGTGTTGAGTCAAGGGCTTTGCTATCTTGCTATGAGCTTGAGGAAGTAGAAAGAATAAAAAGAATAAAAGAGTTCATATTGATCTTATGGATAGTAATGACTTCACATATAAAAAGTATGAGGCATAAAAGTTGTTGAGAGTTGACAAACATAGTTTTGGTCATCGTTGCAATTAATAGGAAGTAATAAGGAAAGAGAGGTTTTCACATATAAATATACTATCTTGGACATCTTTTATGATTGTGAGCACTCATTATGTATGACATGCTAAAAGAGTTGATGTTGGACAAGGAAGACAATGTAATGGTTTATGTTTTCTCACATCTCAGTTAAAGTATATTGTCGTTGATCTTTCCAACATGTTGAGCTTGCCTTTCCCCCTCATGCTAGCCAAATTCCTTGCACCAAGTAGAGATACTACTTGTGCTTCCAAATATCCTTAAACCCAGTTTTGCCATGAGAGTCCACCATACCTACCTATGGATTGAGTAAGATCCTTCAAGTAAGTTGTCATGTTGCAAGCAATAAAAATTCCTCTCTAAATATGTATGACTTATTAGTGCGGAGAAAATAAGCTTTATACGATCGTGTGATATGGAAATAATAAAAGCGACGGACTGCATAATAAAGGTTCATATCACAAGTGGTAATATGAAGTGACGTTCTTTTGCATTAAGATTTTGTGCATCCAACCCTAAAAGCACATGACAACATCTGCTTCCCTTTGCGAAGGGCCTATCTTTTACTTTATGTTTTTACTTTATGCTTGAGTCAAGGTGATCTTCACCTTTCCCTTTTTCATTTTATCCTTTGGCAAGCTCCGCGTGTTTGAAAGATCTTGATATATATATCCAATTGGATGTAAGTTAGCATGAATTATTATTGTTGACATCACCCAAAGGTGAATACGTTGGGAGGCAACACAATAAGCCCTTATCTTTCTCATTGTTCGGTTGAAACTCCATAACCACAAGTATTGCATGAGTGTTAGCAATTGTAGAAGACTATATGATAGTTGAATATGTGGACTTCCTGAAAAGCTCTATTCTTAACTCTTTCTGATGTTATGATAAATTGCAATTGCTTCAATGACTGAGATTATAGTTTGTTAGTTCCCAATGAAGTTTCTGAACCATACTTGACATTGTGAATTGATTGTTACTTGAGCATAAGAAACCATATGACAAAAATCCATATATGTTGTTGTTACATAAGAATGATCATGATGCCCTCATGTCCGTGTTTTATTTTTATCGACACCTCTATCTCTAAACATGTGGACATATTTTTCGATTTTCGGCTTCCACTTGAGGACAAGGGAGGTCTAAGCTTGGGGGAGTTGATACGTCCATTTTGCATCATGCTTTTATATCAATATTTATTGCATTATGGGCTGTTATTACACATTATGTCTCAATACTTATGGCTATTCTCTCTTATTTTAGAATGTTTACCATGAAGAGGGGGAATGCCGGTAGCTGGAATTCTGGCTGGAAAAGGAGCAAATATTGGAAACCTATTCTGCATAGCTCCAAAAATCCTGAAACTCCACGAAAGTTATTTTTGGAATTAATAAGAATTATTGAGCAAAGAAAACACCAGAGGGGGCCCACACCCTCGCCAGGAGGGTGGGGGGCGTGCCCACCCCTACTGGGCGCGCCCCCTGTCTCCTAGGCCCCCTGGTGGCCCTCCGGTGCCCATCTTCTGCTATATGAAGGCTTTTACCCTGGAAAAAATCATAAGCAAGCTTACGGGACGAAACTCCGCCGCCACGAGGCGGAACCAATCTAGGGCTCCGGCGGAGCTGTTCTACCGAGGAAACTTCCCTCCGGGAGGGGAACAACGATCCTCTCATCGGGAGGGGGTCAATCTCCATCAACGTCTTCAC
This sequence comes from Triticum dicoccoides, assembly GCF_002162155.2. NCBI lineage: Eukaryota > Viridiplantae > Streptophyta > Magnoliopsida > Poales > Poaceae > Triticum > Triticum dicoccoides. Next base: position 287,845,829 of record NC_041391.1, read on the forward strand.
CAGCACCATCTCCTCTCAAAACCCTAGTTCAGCTCTTGTATCCAATCTTGTATCAAAACCACAAATTGGTACCTGTGGGTTGCTAGTAGTGTTGATTACTCCTTGTAGTTGATGCTAATTGGTTTACTTGGTGGAAGATCATATGTTCAGATCCTTAATGCATATTAATACTCCTTTGATTATGAACATGAATATGCTTTGTGAGTAGTTACGTTTGTTCCTGAGGACAAAGGTGAAGTCTTGCTATTAGTAGTCATGTGAATTTGGTATTCGTTTGATATTTTGATGGGATGTATGTTGTCTCTCCTCTAGTGGTGTTATGTGAACGTCGACTACATGAAACTTCGCCATTATTTGAGCCTAGAGGAAGGCATTGGTAAGTAATAAGTAGATGATGGGTTGCTAGAGTGACAGAAGCTTAAACCCTAATTTATGCGTTGCTTCGTAAGGGGCTGATTTGGATCCATATGTCTAATGTTGTGGTTAGGTTTACCTTAATATTTCTTTTGTAGTTGCGGATGGTTGCAATAGGGGTTAATCATAAGTGGGATTCTTGTCCAAGTAAGGGCAGTACCCAAGCACCGGTCCACCCACATATCAATTATCAAAGTACCGAACGCGAATCATATGAGCGTGATGAAAACTAGCTTGACGATAATTTCCATGTGTCCTCGGGAACGCTTTTCTCATTATAAGAAATTGTCCAGGCTTGTCCTTTGCTACAAAAAGGATTGGGCCACCTTGCTGCACTTTATTTACTTTTATTGCTTGTTACCCGTTACAAATTATCTTATCACAAAACTATATGTTACCTACAATTTCAGTGCTTGCAGAGAATACCTTACTGAAAACCGCTTGTCATTTCCTTCTGCTCCTCGTTGGGTTCGACACTCTTACTTATCAAAAGGACTACGATAGATCCCCTATAATTGTGAGTCATCAACTATCAAAGCGTATATTCCAACTCCGAGAGGCTTGCACCAGTCCATAAATGGATCGGTGGAGCTTGCACACTTTGTTAGCACACTTTGGATTGACAAAACCATTTGGTTGCATCATATACAACTCTTCTTTAATAAATCCATTAAGGAATGCCGTTTTGACATCCATTTGCCAAATTTCATAATCATAAAATGCGGCAATTGCTAACATGATTCAGACAGACTTAAGCATCTATGGGTGAGAAGGTCTCATTGCAATCAACTCCTTGAACTTGTCGAAAACCTTTCACAAGAAGTCGAGCTATGTAGACAATAACATTACCGTCAGTGCCCGTATTCTTCTTGAAGATCCATTTATTTTCTATGGCTTGCCTATCATCGAGCAAGTCCACCAAAGTCCACACTTCGTTCTCATACATGGATCCCATCTCAGATTTCAAGGCTTCAAGCCATTTCGCGGAATCTGGGCTCATCATCGCTTCCTCATAGTTCGTAGGTTCATCATGGTATAATAACATGACTTCCAAAATAGGATTAGCATACCACTCAGGTGCGGACTGTACTCTGGATGACCTACGAGGTTTGGTAGTAACTTGATCTGAAGTTTCATGATCATCATCATTAGCTTCCTCACTAATTGGTGTAGGAATCACTGGAACTGATTTCTGTGATGAACTACTTACCAATTCGGGAGAAGGTACAATTACCTCATCAAGTTCTACATTCCTCCCACTCACTTCTTTCGAGAGAAACTCCTTCTCTAGAAAGGATCCATTCTTAGCAACGAATATCTTGCCTTCGGATCTGTGATAGAAGGTGTACCCAACATTTTCCTTTGGGTATCCTATGAAGACGCACTTCTCCGATTCGGGTGCGGACTTTCACATAAGCATCACAGCACCAAATAACAATTATTCAGGTCTAAAACTAATCCCGAAGGTAGATGTAGAGGTAGCGTGCCGACGGCGATCACATCGACCTTGGAACCATTTCTGACGTGCATCATCACCTCATCCTTAGCAAATCTTAGTTTTATCCGTAGCCCCTGTTTCGAGTTGCAAATATGAGCAACAGAATCAGTATCAAATACCCAGGCGCTACTACGAGCATTAGTAAGGTACGCATCAATAATATGTATATCAAATATACCTTTTACTTTGCCATCCTTCTTATCTGCCAAATACTTGGGCAGTTCCACTTCAGTGACCAGACCCTTTGCAGTAGAAGCACTCAGTTTCAGGCTTAGGTCTAGACTTGGGCTTCTTCCCGGGAGTAGCAACTTGCTTGCTATTCTTCTTGAAGTTCCCCTTCTTCCCTTTGCCCTTTTTCTTGAAACTAGTGGTTTTGTTAACCATCAACACTTGATGCTCCTACTTGATTTCTACCTCCGCAGCCTTTAGCATTGCGAAGATCTCGGGAATCGTTTTCGTCATCCCTTGCATATTATAGTTCATCACGAAGCTTTATAGCTTGGTGGCAGTGATTGAAGAACTCTGTTGATGACACTATCATCAGGAAGATTAACTCCTAGCTGAGTCAAGTGGTCATGGTACCCAGACATTCTGAGTATGTGTTTACTGACAGAACTATTCTCTTCCATTTTGCAGCTATATAACTTGTTGGAGACTTCATATATCTCAACTCGGGCATTTGCTTGAAATATTAACTTCCACTCTTGGAACATCTCATATGCTCCATGACGTTCAAAACGTCTTTGAAGTCCCTATTCTAAGCCGTAAAGCATGGCACACTGAACTATCGAGTAGTCATCAACATGCGTCTGCAAGGCATTCACAATGTCTGTAGTTGCTAGCGCAGGTGGAACACCTACTGGTGCTTCCAGGACGGAATTCTTCTATGCAGCAATGAGGATAAACCTCAAGTTACGGACCCAGTCCCTGTAATTGCTACCATCATCTTTCAACTTAGCTTTCTCTAGGAACGCATTAAAATTCAAGGGAACGGTAGCACGGGCCATTGATCTACAACAACATAGACATGCAAAAACTATCAGGACTAAGTTCATGATAAATTAAAGTTCAATTAATCATATTACTTAAGAACTCCCACTTAGATAGACATCCCTCTAGTCATCTAAATGAGCACGTGATCCAAATCAACTAAACCATTTCCGATCATCACGTGAGATGGAGTAGTTTTCAATGGTGAACATCTCTATGTTGATCATATCTACTATATGATTCATGTTCGACCTTTCGGTCTCAGTGTTCCGAGGCCATATCTACATATGCTAGGCTCGTCAAGTTTAACCCAAGTATTTCGCACGTGCAAAACTGGCTTGCACCTGTTGTATGTGAACTTAGAGCTTATCACACCCGATCATCACGTGGTGTCTCGGCACGACGAACTGTAGCAACGGTGCATACTCAGGGAGGACACTTATACCTTGAAATTTAGTAAGGGGTCATCTTATAATGCTACCGCCGTACTAAGCAAAATAAGATGCATAAAAGATAAACATCACATGCAATCAAAATATGTGACATGATATGGCCATCATCATCTTGTGCTCATGATCTCCATCACCGAAGCATCATCATGATCTCCATCGCCACTAGCTTGACACCTTGATCTCCATCATAGCATCATTGTCGTCTCGCCAACTATTGCTACTATGACTATTGTTGCCGCTTAGTGATAAAGTAAAGCAATTACATGGTGATTGCATTTCATACAATAAAGCGACAACCATATGGCTCCTGCCAGTTGCCGATAACTCTGTTACAAAACATGATCATCTCATACAACAATTTATATCACATCATGTCTTGATCATATCGCATCACAACAAGCCGTGCAAAAACAAGTTAGACGTACTCTATTTTGTTGTTGCAAGTTTTACGTGGCTGCTACGGGCTTCTAGCAAGAACTGTTCTTACCTATGCATCAAAACCACAATCATTTTTTCGTCAAGTGTGTTGTTTTAACCTTCAACAAGGACCGGCCATAGTCAAACTCGATTCAACTAAAGTTGGAGAATTAGACACCCGCCAGCCACCTATGCGCAAAGCACGTCGGTAGAACAAGTCTCATGAACGTGGTCATGTAATGTCAGTCTGGGCCGCTTCATCCAACAATACCGCCGAATCAAAGTAAGACGTTGGTGGTAAGCAGTATGACTATTATCGCCCACAACTCTTTATGTTCTACTCGTGCATATATCATCTACGCATAGACCTGGCTCAGATGCCACTGTTGGCAAACATAGTAATTCAAAAAAATTCTTACGATCTGCAAGATCTATCTAGGAGATGCATAGCAACGAGATGGGAGAGTGTGTCCACGTACCCTCGTAGACCGAAAGCGGAAGCGTTTAGTAACGCGGTTGATGTAGTCGAACGTCTTCACGATCCAACCGATCCAAGTGCCGAACGTATGGCACCTCCGTGTTTAGCACACGTTCAACACAATGACGTCCCTCATGCTCTTGATCCAGTTGAGGACGAGGGAGAGTTCCATTAGCACGATGGCGTGGTGACGGTGATGATGAAGTTACCGGCGCAGGGCTTCACCTAAGCACTACGACGATATGACCGAGGTGTTAAACTGTGGAGGGGGGCACCGCACATGTCTAAGAGATTGTTTGTTGTCCTTTGGGGTGCCCCCTTGGCCAAGTATATAAAGGAGGGACAGGAGAAGGCCGGCGGCCAGGAGGGGCGCGCCATAGGGGGAGTCCAACTAGGATTCCCAATCCTAGTTGGAGTCCCCTTCCTTTTCCAAGAGGGGGAGAGAGGGAAGGAGGAGGAGAGGGAGAAGGAAAGAGGAGGGCACCGCCCCCTCCCTAGTCCAATTTGGACTTGCCATGGGGGGCACGCGGCCACCCTTGCGGCCCTCCTCTCCTTTCCACTAAGGCCCATGAAGGCCCACTACTTCCCCCGGGGGTTTTCGGTAACCTCCCGGTACTCCGAAAAATGTCTAAACTCTTCCAAAACCTTTCCGCTGTCTGAACATAACCTTCCAATATATCAATCTTTATGTCTTGACCATTTCGAGACTCCTCGTCATGTCCGTGATCTCTTCTGGGACTCCAAACAAACTTCGGTCATCAAATCACATAACTCATAATACAAATCGTCATCGAACGTTAAGCGTGCGGACCCTACGGGTTCGAGAACTATGTAGACATGATCGAGACACATCTATGATCAATAACCAATAGGGGAACCTGGATGCTCATATTGGCTCCTACATATTCTACGAAGATCTTTACCGGTCAAACCGCACAACAACATACATTCTTCCCTTTGTCATCGGTATGTTACTTGCCCGAGATTCAATCGTCGGTATCATCATACCTAGTACAATCTCATTACCGGCAAGTCTCTTTACTCGTTCCATAATGCTTCATCCCGCAACTAACTCATTAGTAACAATGCCTGCAAGGCTTATAGTGATGAGCATTACCTAGAGGGCCCAGAGATACCTCTTCGATACACGGAGTGACAAATCCTAATCTTGATCTATGCCAACCCAACAAAGACCTTCGGAGACACCTATAGAGCATCTTTATAATCACCCAGTTACGTTGTGACATTTGATAGAACACAAGGTGTTCCTCTGGTATTCATGAGTTGCATAATCTCATAGTCAAAGGAACATGTATAAGTCATGAAGAAAGCAGTAGCAATAAAACTGGAATGATCCTAATGCTAAGATAACTGATGGGTATTGTCCATCACATCATTCTCTAATGATGTGATCCCGTTCATCAAATGACAACACATGTCTATGGTTAGGAAACATAACAATCTTTGATTAACTAGCTAGTCAAGTAGAGGCATACTAGGGACACTATGTTTTGTCTATGTATTCACACATGTACTAAGTTTCCGGTTAATACAATTCTAGCATGAATAATAAACATTTATCATGATATAAGGAAACATAAATAACAACTTTGTTTTTGCCTCTAGGGCATATTTCCTTCAAACTCAACTTCGACTTGAAGTCCTATCTCTAAGAAAGATTGCGGAGAACACCAATGAGAACCTCGTTGTTAAACAGCTACACCTAGAAGCAATGACCGACATGCTAGGCCGGTCTCACAGCCTTGCTCGGCAACTTATGCAGCAGTTCCTGCACAAGGCTAACCTTTCTTGAACTGTCTTGGAAGTGGTCTTGGTTCAGTATTATTTTGTTATGCTACAATGGCGCCTAGTTTTTGTAATCTGCTTCTTCGTTGCACTTTATGATCACTGGTGGCGAACTTCGATGCCCAGTGGATGTAATATACCATAAATCCTTTATTGTATAGTGTACATTTATTCTAAGTTACTATGCCATAATTTCTTTATTGTATAGAGTAGGTTTGTTCTTAATTCCTACTAGTTACTACCATGATTCGCTATCTGAAAATAAATGGAGAAAATCTGATGTAGTCGACCGGGCCAAAACATTCGCCTCTAACTGGCCTGCTTTTTAGTGGGCCACAATTGGGCTGGCCTGCAACTTTCTTGGGCCTGAAAGGCCATTGGTGCCTTCACACTTTGCGACAAGCCCACAACTTACATGGGCCTACATTCGGCCCATAGTTTAGTTGGGCCTTAAGTGGGCCCAAAGCTTAGTTGGGCCCATGTAGCTTTGGGCCATCAACAGGCTGAATATTGTGCTGGCCTGTTACAGCCCAGAAGTAAATGGGCCTTTAGCAGGCCGAAATGCATGTTGGGCCTCAATTTTCACTAGTCGTCGATGGGCCTTCAGCAGGCTAAAATGTAGACTCGGCCTTTTTTGGCCCAGTTATATGACGGGTCATTACCAAGCCGAAACATATCTCGAGCCTTTAACAGGCCAAAAAGTTTGTAGAGGCATCAACGGGCCGAATTATTCGACAAGCCTTTAACAGGCCCAAAGTTACGTTGGGATGAATTGTTGCCACCTTTATCACGGTAGAGGGCCAGATGTCGCATCAGACCATATATGGCCCATGGGTAGCACGGGCCATTCCCAGGCCGAAAGACACAGCGGGCTGAAATGGGCCCATGTCTACATCAGGCCTCTAACAGGCCGTAATGTCACTAGGCCGTAATTGGGCCCAAATATTTGGCGAACAATTAACGGGCCATATATGGCTTCGGTCCGTAAATAGGCCATGTTTAAACAGGTCGTTATTGGGCTAGCCCACTAGTACCTGAGTAAATACTATGGGCCTTTGACTAGGTCGGCCTTTTTAACCTATATGGGCTTCGGTTGGGCCCTGCCATGTTTCGACGTATCATAGGCATGTCTCCTCCATTAGACGAATGACATCTGGCCCACCTAGGAGCCGACACGTGTTTCCTCCAGCCAATGATGATTTTACACGTGGAAAATCCCCATTGGTCCGGGCTGTTAACGGGTTATCGGATCCATAAACCGGAACCCGATAGCTTAACGGCGACCCGTTACGGTGGACGCCACATGTCGGTCACCCTTGACAAAAGCACTTCTATGACGCGCGATTTATCGTCATGGAAGTGGACACTCCCGTGATGATAATTTTGGTAATGCCATGAAACACTTCTACGACAGCACAGGTATGACTATCTTGATTCTATCATAAAATCGTCATGGATGTACATGCATGACAAAAAAATGTGACCTACTGTGACAAACACGTATCATCACGGAAGTGTATTTTTTTGTAGTGCAACACACGATTAGGTGGTTCTCTCTCAGAAAATGAATGGTGGAAGTGTAGGCACATTCTGATGTCTCTCTCTTATGAGAAGAAGGGGCTGGAGGGTATATATAGCCTCCACACAAAATCCAACCGTTACACACTTTTGACCCAACTCGGTGGCACCGATCAGAAATCTTGGTGGCACCGACCTATGTAAAAGAAATGAACGCTAGGAATCTCTGTGGACCGAATGGAACAACTCGGAGGGACCAATGTGCAATGGCTAGGGCAAACCTCATCTCGGTGGCACCAATTGCATCAACTCGATAGGACCGAAGGGAAGCAATAAGGCAACAAAGAGTTGGCAAGCCATCTCGGTGGTACAGATTGCAAATCTCGATGGGATCAAAATAATTGCAACAAGTAACAAAGAGTTGGCAAGGCCATCTCGGTGGGACTGAGATCCATATCGGTGGATCTGATTTGTTAGGGTTTGGCAGTGGCTAAGTCTAGATGAACTCGATGGCTCCGGATGTTCAAAATATGCCCTAGGGGAAACAATAAATTGGTTATTATCATATTTCCCTGTTCATGATAACCATTTTTTATCCATGCTAGAATCGTATTGATCGGATACTCAGATACATGTGTGGATACATAGACAACAAAGTGTCCCTAGTGAGCCTCTACTAGACTAGCTCGTTGATTGAAGATGGTTAAGGTTTCCTAACCATAAACATGAGTTGTCATTTGATAATGGGATCACATCATTAGGAGAATGATGTGATGGACAAGACCCAGCCGTAAGCATAACATTTGATCGTATTAGTTTATTGCTACTACTTGTCAAGTATCTGTTCCTAAGACCATGAGATCATGCAACTCATTGACACCAGAGGAATACCTTGTGTGTATCAAACGTTGCAGCATAGTTGGGTGACTATAAAGATGCTCTACAGGTATCTCCGAGGGTGTCTGCTCAGTTGGCATGGATCAAGACTGGGATTTATCACTCCATGTGATGGAGAGGTATCTCATGGCCCACTCAGTAATATAACATCACAACAGGCTTGCCAGTAATGTGACTCAGGAGTTAGTCATGGGATCTTGTATTATGGAACGAGTAAAGAGACTTGCTGGTAACAAGATTGAACGAGGTATGGAGATACCGACGATTGAATCTCAGGCAAGTAACACACCGATGGACAAAGGGAACTGCATACTAGATTAGCTGAATCCTTGACATCGTGGTTCGATCGATAAAGATCTTCGTAGAATACATAGGAGACAAAATGGGCATCCAGGTCTAGCTATTGGTTATTGACCATAGAGGTGTCTTAGTCATGTCTGCATAGTTCTCGAACCCAGGGGTCTACACACTTAACATTTGGTGATGATCTAAGTATAATTGAGTTATTGTGTTGGTGACCGAAGGTTGTGTGGAGTCCTAGATGAGATCATGGACATCACGAGGAGCTCCGGAGGTAAAGATTCATATATGGAAAGTTGTTATCGAGATTCTAGAAAAAGTTTGAGTGTTTTCGGTATTGTACGGGGAAGGTTCTAGGAGGTTCTAGAGTGGGGCCCACCTGCATGGGGGACCCACATGAACATGGGTACCGGGGATAGTCCCCACAACCCTGGTCTAGGTGCACCAAGATCCTCCCTTAAAAGGAATAGTATAATATCCCAAAGGGATAAGATAAGGATCCCTAAAAATGAGGGATAGCGATCGGTGGGGAAGGAAAGGAGGGATTTCCTTCCTCCCCCATTGGCCAACGATCCTAGGGCCTTGGAGGGAAAGCCACCAGCCCCCTCCACTCCTATATAAAGGTGGGGAGGCGTTGGGGCAGCAACCCTTTAACCCTTGCCCGTCTCCATCCCATTACACCTCCTCCACCTTGCACAAACGCTTGGCAAAGCCCTACCAAGATTGCTCCACCACGCCATCACGCTGTCGGGAACTCGATCTACTACTTCATCCTTGCTCGCTGGATCGAGGATGTGAAGGCGTCACCAAGCCGTATGTGCGTTGAACGCGGAGGTGCCATCCGTTTGGCACTTGATCGGGAGTTCGATCATGATTGGATCGTGAAGACATTTGACTACATCAACCGTGTTCTTTAAAGCTTCCGCTCAGCGATCAACAAGGGTATGTAGATCCAATCTCTCCACTCATAGATGTACATCTCATAGATTGATCTTGGTGAACATAGGATTTTTTATGCTTCCCATGCAACGTTCCCCAGCAGTGGCATCATGTGCTAGGTCTATGCATAGATGACATCACGAGTAGAATACAAAGGAGTTTGTGGGCATTGCTATTCAGATTGCTTCCTTCGTTGGTCTTATCTTGATTCAACGGTATTGTGGGATGAAGTGGCCCGGACAAACTTTACATGTCCACGTACATGAGACCGGTTCCATCGACTGACATGCAACTTATTGCATAAAGATGGTTGGCGGGTGTTTTCTCTCGCACCTTAGTTGAATCGGATTCGACTAAGGCGATCCTGGTAGAAGGTTAAATAGAAACTTGAATATCACCATTGTGGCTTTGTGTAGGTAAGAACGGTACTTACTGGTCACCCATAGCAGCCACGTAAAACATGCAACACCAAAGTAGAGGACGTCTAACTTGTTTTTGCAGGGTATGTTGTGATATGATATGGACAAAGACATGATGATATATATTTGATGTCTGAGATGATCATGTTTTGTATAGATTATCACGACTTGCATGTAGATGAATACGGCAACCGGCAAGAGCCATAGGGTTGTCTTTAATTATTGTATGACCTGTGTGTCAATCACTAAGCGCTATGTAATGCTTTACTTTATCGATAAATGGTAGCAATAGTTGTAGAAGCATGGTTGGTGTGACAACCCGATGGCGACACAATGATGGAGATCATGGTGTCATGCCGGTGATGATGGAGATCATGTCAGTGCTTTGGAGGTGAAGATCAAAAGCAAAAGATGATGACCATATCATGTCACTTATGATTTGCATGTAATGTTAATCCTTTTATGCATCTTATTTTGCTTAGGACAACGATACCATTATAACGTGATCCCTCACTAAAATTTCAATATAAACTGTGTTCTCCCCAAGTGTGCACCGTTGTGAAAGTTCATCGTTTCGAAGCACCACGTGATGATCGGGTGTGATAGATTCCACGTTCGTATACAATGGGCACAAGCCAATTTTGCACATGCGGAACACTTGGGGTTAAACTTGACGAGCCTAGCATGTACAGACATGGCCTCAGAACACAAGATACCGAAAGGTCGAACATGAGTCATATACTAGATATGATCAACATGGAGATGTTCACCATTGAAACCACCTCATCTCACGTGATGATCAGACTTGGGTTGGTGAACTTGGATCATGTTACACTCGGACGACCGAAGGGATGTTGAGTTGAGTGGGAGTTCTTAGGTAATATGATTAATTGAACTTGTTATCATGAACAATAGTCTAAGTTGTCTTTGCCAATTATGTTGTAGATCAATAGCTCGCGCTGTAGCTCCCTGTTTTAATAGTTCCTAGAGAAAGACTAAGTTGAACGATATTGTAAGCAATTGTGCGAACTAGGGCCATAGTCTGAGGATTGTCCTAACTGTTGCACAGAAGGCTTATGTCCTTGATGCATCGCTCGGTGTGCCAACCCCTCTAGCTTCGTCCGTGGATGTTGTGAACATCTGGCAGACACGTTCTGATGACTACTTGATAGTTTAGGTTGCCATGCTTTACGGCTTAGAATAGGGGCTCCAAAGACATTTTGAACGCCATGGAACATATGAGATGTTCCAAGAGCTGAAATTGGTATTTCAGGCTCATGCCCATGTTGAGAGGTATGGGACTTCTGACAAGTTCTTTGCCTACAAGATGGAGGAGAATAGCTCAGCTAGTGAGCATGTGCTCAGAATGTATGGGTGCTACAACTGCTAGAGTCAAGTGGGAGTTAATCTTCTAGATAAGATAGTGATTGACAGAGTTCTCCAGTCACTATCACCAAGCTACTAGAGCTTCATGATGAACTATAACATGCATGGGATGGAGATGTTCCGGGAGCTGTTCACGGTGCTTAAGGCCGCGAAGGTAGAAATCAATAATGAGCATCAAGTGTTGATGGTTAACAAGACTACTGTTTTCAAGAAGGGCAAGGGCAAGAAGGGAAACTTCATGAATGGCAAGCCAGTTGCCGCTCCAGTGAAGAAACCCAAGGTTGAACCCAAACCCGAGACTAAGTGCTTCTATTGTAAAGGGAACGTTCACTGGTAGCGGAACTACCCCAAATACTTGGTAGATAAGAAGGTTGTCAACTTCAACAAAAGTATATTTGATATATGTGTTATTGATGTGTACCTATCTAGTGCTCCTAGTAGCACCTAGGTATTAGATACTGGTTTAGTTGCTAATATTGGTAACTCGAAATAGAAGCTGCGGAATAAATGGATACTAGCTAAGGGCAAGGTGACGATGTGTGTTGGAAGTGTTTCCAAGTTTGATGTGATCACCATTGCACGCTCCCTCTACCTTCGGGATTAGTGTTGAACCTAGATAAATGTTATTCGGTGTCTGCGTTAAGCATGAACATGATTAGATCGTGTTTATTGTAATACGGTTATTCATTTAAGTCGGAGAATAATGGTTATTCTGTTTACATGAATAATACCTTCTATGGTCATGCATCCAATGTGAGTGGTTTATTGAATCTCGATCATAGTGATACACATGTTCATAATATTGATGCCAAAAGATGCAAAGTTAATAATGATAGTACCACATACTTGTGGCACTGTTGCTTAGGTCATATTGGTGTAAAGTGCACGAAGAAGCTCCATGCTGATGGATCTTTGGAGTTACTCAGTTTTGAATCGCTTGAGACATGCGAACCATGCCTCATGGGCAAGATGACTAAGACCCCGTTTTGGGTACGATGGAGCGGGCAAGTGACTTATTGGAAATGATACATGTATGCGGTCCAATGAGTATTGAAGCACATGTGGGTGTCTTTATTTTCTTACCTTCACTGATAATTTGAGTAGATATGGGTATATTTACTTAATGAAACACAAGTCTGAAATGTTTGAAAAGTTCAAACAATTTCAGAGTGAAGTTGAAGATCATCGTGACAAGAAGATAAAATGTCTATAATATGATCATGGAGGTGAATATCTGAGTTACGAGTTTGGTATACATTTAAAACATATGTGGAAATTGTTTCACAACTCATGCCACCTAGAACACCACAGTGTAATGGTGTGTCCAAACATCATAATCATACTCTATTGGATATGGTGCGAAATATGATGTCTCTTACTGAATTGCCACTATAGTTTTGGGGTTATGCATTAGAGACAACTACATTCACTTTAAATAGGGCACCATCTAAATCCGTTGAGACGACACCGTATGAATTATGGTTTGGCAAGAAACCTAAGTTGTCTTTTCTTAAGGTTTGGGGCTGCGACGCTTATGTGAAAAGGCTTCAGCCTGATAAGCTCGAACCCAAAGCAGACAAGTGTGTCTTCATAAGATACCCTAAGGAAACAGTTGGGTACACCTTCTATCTCAGATCCGAACGCAAGGTCTTTGTTACCAAGAATGGATTCTTTCTAGAGAAGGAGTTTGTCTCAAAAGAATTGAGTGCGAGGAAGGTAGAACTTGATGAGGCTGTTGAACCGTCACTTCAGTTGGAAAGTAGCATGACACAGAAAGATGTTTTTGCGGCACCTGCGCCAAGTGAAGAGGAAGCTAATGATGATGATCATGAAGCTTTAGATCAAGTTAGTACCGAGCCTCGTAGGTCAACAAGGACTCGTATGGCCCCTGAGTGGTACAACAATCCTATCTTGGAGGTCATGTTGTTAGACAACAGTGAACCTACAAACTATGAAGCGATGGTGGGCCTGAATTCCAACAAATGGCTAGGAGCCATGAAATCCGGGATAGGATCCATGTATGAGAACAAAGTATGGACTTTGGTGGACATGCCCGATGATCGGCAAGCCATTGGCAATAAATGGATCTTTAAGAAGAAGACAGACATTGATGGTAATGTTATTGTTTATAGAGCTCGACTTGTTGCAAAGGGTTTCTGACAAGTTCAAGGGGTTGACTATGCTGAGACTTTCTCACCCGTAGCGATGCTTAAGTTTGTTAGAATTATATTAGCTATTGTCGTATTTTATGATTATGAGATCTGGCAAATGTACATCAAAGCGGCATTCCTTAACGGGTTTCTTATGGAAGACTTGTATATGATGCAACCATAAGTTTTTGTCGATCCTAAGGATGCCAACAAAGTATGCAAGCTCCAGCGATCCATCTATGGACTGGTGCAAGCATCTCGGAGTTGGAATATACGCTTTGATGAGGTGGTCAAAGCTTTTGGGTTTATACAAGTTTGCAAGAAACTTGTATTTACAAGAAAGTGAGTGGGAGCACTACAACATTTCTGATAAGTATATGTGGATGATATATTGTTGATCAGAAATGATGTAGAATTTTGGGTTGTTTGAAAGGAGGTTTTTAGAAAAGACCTGGGTAAAGCTGCTTACATATTGGGCATCAAGATCTATAGAGATAGATCAAGACGCCCGATAAGACTTTCTCAGAGCACATACCTTGAGATGATTTTGAAGGTTCAAAATGGATCAGTCAAAGAAGTGTTCTTGCCTGAGTTGTAAGCTGTGAAGTTGAGTAAGACTCGAAGCTCGACAATGGCAGAAGAAAAAGAAAGGACGAAGGTCTTCCCCTATGCCTTAGCCATAGGCTCTATACGGTATGCCATGTTGTGTACCGCACTCGATGTGTGCCTTGCCATGTGTCTAGCAAGGGGGTACAAGAGTGATCCAGGAGTGGATCACTGGACAGCGGTCAAAATTATCCTTAGAGGAATAAGGAAATGTTTCTCGGATATGGAGGTGATAAAGAGTTCGGCGTAAAGGGTTACGTCGAAGCAAGCTTTTGTTGGGGAACATAGTAATTTCAAAAAAAATTCCTACGCACATGCAAGATCATGGTTATGCATAGCAACGGGAGGGGAGAGTGTTGTCCACGTACCCTCGTAGACTGAAAGCGGAAGCGTTATGACAACGCGGTTGATGTAGCCGTACGTCTTCACGATCGACCGATCCTAGTACCGAACGTACGACACCTCCGTGATCTGCACACGTTCAGCTCGGTGACGTCCCATGAACTCCGATCCAGCAAAGTGCCGAGGGAGAGTTTCGTCAGCACGATGGCGTGATGACGGTGATGATGAAGCTACCGACGCAGGGCTTCACCTAAGCACCGCAACGATATGACCGAGGTGGATTATGGTGGAGGGGGGCACCGCACACGGCTAAGACATCAATGATCAACTTGTGTGTCTATGGGGTGCCCCCCTCCCCCGTATATAAAGGAGTGGAGGAGGGGGGAGGGCCGACCCTCCTATGGCGCGCCCTGGAGGAGTCCTACTCCCACCGAGTGTAGGATTCCCCCCTTCCCTAGTTGGACTATGAGAGAAGGAAGGGGGAGAGGGAGGAAGGAAAGGGGTGCGCCGCCCCCCCTCCTAGTCCAATTTGGACCAGAGGGAGAGGGGGCGTGCGGCCTGCCCTGGTCTCCTCTCTCTCTATCCACTATGGCCCAATAAGTCCCATACACTAACAGGGGGGTTCCGGTAACCTCCCGGTACTCCAGTAAAATCCCAATTTCACCCAGGACTATTCCGATGTCCAAATATAGTCATCCAATAAATCGATCTTTATGTCTCGACCATTTCGATACTCCTCGTCATGTCCGTGATCATATCCAGGACTCCGAACTACCTTCGGTACATCAAAGCACATAAATTCATATTACGGATCGTCACCAAACATTAAGCATGCGGACCCTACGGGTTCAAGAACTATGTAGACATGACCGACACACGTCTCCGGTCAATAAACAATAGCGGAACCTGGATGCTCATATTGGCTCCTATATATTCTACGAAGATCTTAATCGGTCAAACCGCATAACAACATATGTTTTTCCCTTTGTCATCGGTATGTTACTTGCCCGAGATTCGATCGTCGGTATCTCAATACCTAGTTCAATCTCGTTACCGGTAAGTCTCTTTACTCGTTCTGTAATGCATCATCCCGCAACTAACTCATTAGTCACATTGCTTGCAAGGCTTATAATGATGTGCATCATCGAGAGGGCCCAGAGATACCTCTCCGACAATTAGAGTGACAAATCCTAATCTCGATCTATGACAACTCAACAAGTACCATCGTTGACACCTGTACAGCAACTTTATAATCACCCAGTTATGTTGTGACGTTTGATAGCACACAAGGTGTTCCTCCGGTATTCGGGAGTTGCATAATCTCATAGTCATAGGAACATGTATAAGTCATGAAGAAAGCAATAGCAACATACTAAATGATCAAGTGCTAAGCTAACGGAATGGATCAAGTCAATCACATCATTCTCTAATGATGTGATCCCGTTAATCAAATGACAACTCATGTCTATGGCTAGGAAACTTAACCATCTTTGATTCAACGAGCTAGTCAAGTAGAGGCATACTAGTGACACTCTGTTTGTCTATGTATTCACACATGTACTAAGTTTCCGGTTAATAGAATTCTAGCATGAATATTAAACGTTTATCATGAAATAAGGAAATAAATACTCTGTTTGTCTATGTATTCACACATGTACTAAGTTTCCGGTTAATACAATTCTAGCATTAATATTAAACATTTATCATGAAATAAGGAAATAAATAATAACTTTATTATTGCCTCTAGGGCATATTTCCTTCAGTCTCCCACTTGCACTAGAGTCAATAATCTAGTTCACATCACCATGTGATTTAACACCAATAGTTCACATCACCATGTGATTAACACCCATAGTTCACATCACCATGTGACCCACAGTCAAAGGGTTTACTAGAGTCAGTAATCTTAGTTCACATCGCCATGTGATTAACACCCAAAGAGTACTAAGGTGTGATCATGTTTTGCTTGTGAGAGAAGTTTAGTCAACGGGTCAGCCACATTTAGATCTGTATGTATTTTGCAAATTTCTATGTCTACAATGCTCTACACAGAGCTACTCTAGCTAATTTCTCCCACTTCCAATATGTATCCGGATTGTGACTTAGTGTCATCCAGATCGGTGTCAAAGCTTTGCATCGACGTAACTCTTTACGACGAACTTTTTATCACCTCCATAACCAAGAAATATTTCCTTAGTCCTCTAAGGATAATTTTGACCGTTGTCCAGTGATCTACTCCTAGATCATTAGTGTACTCCCTTGCCAAACTCAGTGTAGGGTATACAATAGATCTGGTACATAGCATGGCATACTTTATAGAACCTTTGGCTGAGGCATAGTGAAAGTGCAACTATTCCTAGGTGGTTTTGGTAATTCCTAACAACATATAGCTCATTGAGCTAACATTATTCCAAGACAAATATTTCAGGAAAAGCTCAATGAATGGCATGGCATGGATGAGAAAAGTGGACCCCTCAAAATACTAAGTATAAAAGGATTGGCTCAAGCTCAAAGCTCAAGACTCTACATTTTATATTTTAGTGATCCAAGATCACATTGAGTCTATAGGAAAAGCCAATACTATCTAGGAGGGATGAGGTGTTACTTAATGAGGTTCTTGCTTCAAAGTGCTTAGTGATATGCTCCAAAGCCCTCAACTACTTTCCCACATCCACATATGACCTAAACCAATAGTCAAACTCGGCCCTACCGATTATTTCTATCCGGCACCACCGAGTTCAGATGTCATAACCACTGCCACAAACCCTAGGCATATCGGTCTCACCGATAGGGATCTCGGTCTCACCGAGATGGGATTGTAATCTCTCTGTTTCCCTTCGTAACGTTTCAGTACCACCGAGATGAGCGATCGGTCCCACCGAGATTGCAATGTAAACTCTTTGTTTCCCTTTCGTAACACTTCGGTCCCACCGAAATGAGCGAACCGGTCCCACCGAGTTTACCTAACCAACTCTCTGGTTAGCTTATTACCAAAATCGGTCCCACCGAGTTTGTGTAATCGGTCTCACCGAGATTAAATTATGCCCTAACCCCAACCATATCGGTCCTACCGAGTTGCATGTCGGTCCCATCGAAAATCCTAACGGTCACTAGATTTGCTGAATCGGTCAGACCGAGTTTCTCAATTCGGTCCCACCGAGATTGGCAAGTTGTGTGTAACGGTTAGTTTTTGTGTCGAGGCTATATATACCCCTCCACCCACTCTTCATTCGTGGAGAGAGCCATTAGGATGAACCTACACTTCCAGCATACATTTTCTGAGAGAGAACCACCTACACTTGTGTTGAGGCCAAGATATTCCATTCCTACCATATGAATCTTGATCTCTAGCCTTCCCCAAGTTGCTTTCCACTCAAACCTTCTTTCCACCAAATCCAAATCCTGTGAGAGAGAGTTGAGTGTTGGGGAGACTATCATTTGAAGCACAAGAGCAAGGAGTTCATCATCAACACTCCATTTGTTACTTCTTGGAGAGTGGTGTCTCCTAGATTGGCTAGGTTTCACTTGGGAGCCTCCGACAATATTGTGGAGTTGAACCAAGGAGTTTGTAAGGGCAAGGAGATCTCCTACTTCATGAAGATCTACCACTAGTGAGGCAAGTCCTTCGTGGGCGACGGCCATGGTGGGATAGACAAGGTTGCTTCGTGCCAATCCAACCTCTCCGTCATATGGAGTGACAAATCCTAGTCTTGATTCGTGCCAACCCAACAGACACTTTCGGAGATACCTGTAGTGCACCTTTATAGCCACCCAGTTACGCTGTGACGTTTGGTACACCCAAAGCATTCCTACGGTATCCGGGAGTTGCACAATCTCATGGTCTAAGGAAATGATACTTGACATTAGAAAAGCTTTAGCAAACGAACTACACGATCTTGTGCTATGATTAGGATTGGGTCTTGTCCATCACATCATTCTCCTAATGATGCGATCCCGTTATCAATGACATCCTATGTCCATGGTCAGGAAACCATAACCATCTATTGATCAACGAGCTAGTCAACTAGAGGCTCACTAGGGACATGTTGTGGTCTATGTATTCACACATGTATTACGGTTTCCAGTTAATACAATTATAGCATGAACAATAGACAATTATCGTGAACAAGGAAATATAATAATAACCATTTTATTATTGCCTCTAGGGCATATTTCCAACAGTCTCCCACTTGCACTAGAGTCAATAATCTAGTTCACATCATTGTGTGATTGTATTGAATCCAACACCCATGGTGTTTGATCATATCTCGCTTGTGAGAGAGGTTTATTAGTCAACGGGTCTGAACCTTTCAGATCCGTGTGTGCTTTACAAATATCTATGTCATCTTGTAGATGCAGCTACTAGGCGCTACTTGTAGCTATTCCAAATAACTGCTCTACTATACGAATCCGGTTTACTACTCAGAGTCATCCGGATTAGTGTCAAAGTTTGCATCGATGTAACCCTTTACGACGAACTCTTTTACCACCTCCATAATCGGGAAAATTCCTTAGTCCACTAGTTACTAAGGTTAAGTTTGACCACTGTCATGTGATCCATTCTTGGATCACTCTTGTACCCCTTGACTGACTCATGGCAAGGCACACTTCAGGTGCGGTACTCGGCATAGCATATTGTAGAGCCTACATCTAAAGCATAGGGGATGACCTTCGTCCTTTCTCTCTCTTCTGCCATGGTCAGGTCTTGAGTCTTACTCAATACTCACACACAGACAAGAACTCCTTCTTTGTCGATCTATTTTGAACTCCTTCAAAATCTTGTCACCGTATGTGTTCGTTTGAAAGTACTATCAAGCGATCTTGATCTATCCTTATAGATCTTGATGCTCAATGTTCAAGCAGCTTAATCTAGGTTTTCCATTGAAAAACACTTTTCAAATAACCCTATATGCTTTCCAGAAACTCTACATCATTTCTGATCAACAATATGTCAACAACATATACTCATCAGAAATTCTAGTAGTGCTCCCACTCACTTCTTTGGAAATACAAGTTTCTCATAAACTTTGTATACACCCAAAATCTTTGATCATCTCATCAAAGCATATATTCCAACTCCGAGACGCTTACTCCAGTCCTTAGAAGGATTGCTGGAGCGTTGCATACTTGTTAGCATCTTTCAGGATTGTCAAAACCTTCTGGTTGTATCACATACAACCTTTCCTCAAGAAAATCGTCGAGGAAACAATGTTTTGACATCCTATCTGCAAGATTTCATAAATAATGCAGTAACTGCTAATATACTTCCAACAGACTCTTAGCATTGCTACGAATGAGAAAGTCTCATCGCAGTCAACTCCTTGAACTTGTCGGAAAACATCTTAACAACGAGTCGAGCTTTCTTAATGGTGATACTTACCATCATTGTCTGTCTTCCTTTTAAAATCCATCTGTACTCAACAGCCTTACGACCATCGAGTAGTTCTTCCAAAGTCTATACTTTGTCTTCATACATGGATCCTCTCTCGGATTTTATGGCCTCGAGCCATTCGTCGGAATCCGGGCCCACCATCGCTTCTCCATAGCTCGTAGGTTCATTGTTGTCTAGCAACATGACCTCTAAGACAGGATTACGTACCACTCTAAAGTAGTACGCATCCTTGTTGACCTACGAGGTTTGGTAGTGACTTGATCTGAAGTTTCATGATCACTATCATTAGATTCCACTTCAATTGGTGTAGGCGCCATAGGAACAACTTCATGTGCCCTGCTACACACTAGTTGAAGTGATGGTTCAATAACCTCATCAAGTCTCCACCATCCTCCCACTCAATTCTTTCAAGAGAAACTTTTCCTCGAGAAAGGACCCATTTCTGGAAACAATCACTTTTGCTTCCGGATCTGAATTAGGAGGTATACCCAACTGTTTTTGGGTGTCCTATGAAGATGCATTTTATCCGCTTTGGGTTCGAGCTTATCAGGCAAAACTTTTTACATAAGCGTCACAGCCCCAAACTTTTAAGAAATGACAGCTTAGGTTTCTCTAAACCATGGTTCATACGGTGTCATCTCAATGGAATTACGTGGTGCCCTATTTAAAGTGAATGCGGTTGTCTTTAATGCCTAACCCATAAACGATAGTGGTAATTCGATAAGAGACATCATGGTATGCACCATATCCAATAGGGTGCATTTATGATGTTCGGACACACCATCACACTATGGTGTTACAGGCGGTATTAGTTATGAAACAATTTCCACAAGGTCTTAATTGTGTACCAAACTCGTAACTCAGATATTCATCTCTATGATCATATCATAGACATTTGATCCTCTTGCCACGATGATCTTCAACTTCACTCTGAAATTGCTTGAACCTTTCAATAATTCATACTCGGGTTTCATCAAGTAAATATACTCAGAATCTACTCAAATCATCTGTGAAGTAAGAGCATAACGATATTCACTGCGTGCCTCAGCACTCATTGGATTGCACACATCAAATGTATTACTTCCAACAAGTTGCTCTCTTGTTTCATCTCACTGAAAAACGAGGCCTTTCAGTCATCTTGCCCATGTGGTATGATTTGCATGTCTCAAGTGATTCAAAATCAAGTGAGTCCAAATGATCCATCTGTATGGAGTTTCTTCATGCATATATACCAATAGACATGGTTCGCATGTCTCAATCTTTTCAAAAATGAGTGAGTCCAAAGATCCATCAACATGGAGCTTCTTCATGCGTTTTATACCAGTATGACTCAAATGGCAGTGCCACAAGTATGTGGTACTATCATTACTATCTTATATCTTTTGGTATGAACATGTGTATCACTACGATCGAGATTCAATAAACCATTCATTTTAGGTGCAAGACCATTGAAGGTATTATTCAAATAAACATAGTAACCATTATTCTCCCTAAATGAATAATCGTATTGCGATAAACATAATCCAATCATGTCTATGCTCAACGCAAACACCAAATAACAATTATTTAGGTTTAACACCAATCTCGATGGTAGAGGGAGCATGCGATGCTTGATCACATCAACCTTGGAAACACTTCCAACACACATCGTCATCTCACCTTTAGCTAGTCTCTGTTTATTCCGTAGCTCTTTTATTTCGAGTTACTAACACTTAGGAACCGAACCGGTATCTAATACCCTGGTGCTACTAGGAGTACTAGTAAAGTACACATTAATATAATGTATATCCAATATACTTCTGTCGACCTTGCCAGCCTTCTCATCTACCAAGTATCTAGTGTAGTTCTGCTTCAGTGACCATTCCCCTCATTACAGAAGCACTTAGTCTCGGGTTTGGGTTCAACCTTGGGTTTCTTCACTAGAGCAGCAACTGATTTGTCGTTTCATGAAGTATCCCTTCTTTCCCTTGCCCTTCTTGAAACTAGTGGTTTTACTAACCATCAACAATTGATGCTCCTACTTGATTTCTACATTCGCGGTGTCAAACATCGCGAATTGCTCAAGGATCATCATGTCTATCCCTGATATGTTATAGTTCATCACAAAGCTCTAGTAGCTCGGTGGCAGTGACTTTGGAGAACCATCACTATCTCATCTGGAAGATAACTCACACTAGATTCAAGCGATTGTAGTACTCAGACAATCTGAGCACATGATCAACGATTGAGCTTTTCTACCTTAGTTTGCAGGCTTAAGAAACTTGTCAGAGGTCTCACACCTCTTGACGTGGGCACGAGCCTGAAATCCCAATTTCAGCTCTTGGAACATCTCATATGTTCCACAATGTTTCAAAAATGTCTTCGGTGCCTCAATTCTAAACCGTTTAACATTACGCACTGAACTATCACGTAGTCATCAAAACGTGTATGTCAGATGTTTGCAACATCCGCAAACGACGCTCGAGTTCAGGACACCAAGCGGTGCATTAAGGACATAAGCCTTCTGTGCAGCAACGAGGACAATCCTCAGTATACGGACCCAGTCTGCATAATTGCTACTGTCAACTTTCAACTAAATTTTCTCTAGGAACATATCTTAAACAGTAGAACTAAAGCGTAAGCTGTGACATAATTTGCAAAGACCTTTTGACTATGTTCATGATAATTAAGTTCATCTGATTATTTAATGAACTCCCACTTAGATAGACATCCCTCTAGTCATCTAAGTGATACATGATCCAAGTCAACTAGGCCCGTGTCCGATCATCATCGGTGAACATCTTCATGTTGATCGTATCCACTATACGAATCATGTTTGACCTTTCGGTCTCTTGTGTTCCGAGGCCATGTCTGTACATGCTAGGCTCGTCAAGTCAACCTAAGTGTTTTGCACGTGTAAATCTGGCTTACACCCATTGTATGCGAATGTTAGAATCTATCACACCCGATCATCACGTGGTGCTTCGAAACAACGAACCTTCGCAACGGAGCACAGTTAGGGGGAACACTTTCTTGAAATTTTAGTGAGGGATCATCTTATTTATGCTACCGTCGTTCTAAGCAAATAAGATGTAAACATGACAAACATCACATGCAAATCATAAAGTGACATGATATGGCCAATATCATCTTGCGCCTTTGATCTTCATCTTTGAGGCACGAAATGATCACCTTCGTCACTGGCATGACACCATGATCTCCATCATCATGATCTCCATCATCGTGTCTTCATGAAGTTGTCTTGCCAACTATTACTTCTACTACTATGGCTAACGGTTTAGCAATAAAGTAAAGTAATTACATGGCATTATTCAATGACACGCAGGTCATACAATAAATTAAGACAACTCCTATGGCTAGGTGGAGGATTGCCTCCCAAGCTAGGTGGAGGCGCCCCACCTCCCTAACTAACGTGGGAAAGGGTGTGGAGGGCGCACCACCCCTTAGTGGGCTGGTTTGCCCCTTCCCCTTTGGCCCATGAGGCCCTCCAACACTTGCTGGGGCTCCCGAAACACCTTTCGGTCATGCTGGCCATAGCCTGGTACCCCCGGAACACTTCCGGACTCCAATACCCTTCGTCCAATATATCGATCTTCACCGCTGGACCATTCCGGAACTCCTCATGACGTCCGGGATCACATTTGGGACTCCGAACTACCTTCGGTAACCACATACTATTTCCCATAACAACTCTAGCGTCACCAAACCTTAAGTGTGTAGACCCTACAGGTTCGGGAATTATGCAGACATGACCGAGACATCTCTCCAGCCAATAACCAACAACGGGATCTAGATACCCATCTTGGCTCCCACATGTTCCACGATGATCTCATCGGATGAACCACGATGTCGAGGATTCAAGCAATCCCGTATGCAATTCCCTTTGTCAATCGGTACGTTACTTGCCCGAGATTCGATAGTCGGTATCCCAATACCTCGTTAAATCTCGTTACCGGAAAGTCACTTTACTCGTTCCATAATGCATGATCCCGTGACTAACTACTTAGTCACATTGAGCTCATTATGATGATGCATTACCGAGTGGGCCCAGAGATACCTCTCCGTCATACAGAGTGACAAATCCCAGTCTTGATTCGTGCCAACCCAACAGACACTTTCGGAGATACCTGTAGTGCACCTTTATAGCCACCCAGTTACGTTGTGACGTTTGGTACATCCAAAGCATTTCTACGGTATCCGGGAGTTGCACAATCTCATGGTCTAAGGAAATGACACTTGACATTAGAAAAGCTTTAGCAAACGAACTACACGATCTTGTGCTATGCTTAGGATTGGGTCTTGTCCATCACATCATTCTCCTAATGATGCGATCCCATTATCAATGACATCCTATGTCCATGGTCAGGAAACCATAACCATCTATTGATCAACGAGCTAGTCAACTAGAGGCTCACTAGGGACATGTTGTGGTCTATGTATTCACACATATATTACGGTTTCCAGTTAATACAATTATAGCATGAACATTAGACAATTATCATGAACAAGGAAATATAATAATAACCATTTTATTATTGCCTCTAGGGCATATTTCCAACACCAAGGCCCTGGTCAAGTGGGTTCCCAAGACTACATCAAGATCTACTTCATCAAGTACGACTACAACTCCAAGGATTCCCATCAAGATGATGTGGATCCCGAAGAAGAAGAACTAGAGAGTTCTTGAGGGTGACTCCGCCAACATATTTCACTCATATCATTTTGGCAATAACAAGTGCAATCAACTTCCACATCTTGCACTAGTTCAAGGAGTCACAAACCCTCTTGGTGGTAAGACAAGGGACAAGGTAACCTAATGCTTTCATAGACATCATCTTGTGTGTGCATCACTCTATGTCTATGGATATCCTTGTTTGTTCCTTGTGGGACTAACCCGTGTAGGTATTGAAAGTGCAACTCACTCCAAAGGATTGCTCCAAATGATCTACATCAACTTTGAGCATCCACATCTTCAACATCTACATGAAGTCATCATCGACAAAACCCAAGGTTAGTTCATCCCTCTTAAGGGGGGGTCTCACATCTAGGGGGAGCTTTACTCTAAGAATTGAGTCAAAGCAACTCTAATGGTGTGAACACATCAATGCATTATGTAAAAGTGGTAACCCCACTTGAGCTTAAACGATGAGTATGACCTATGATCAAATGTTCTCATTTGAATCCTAAGTCAATATACTCATATATAGATGACCTGGTCATCGCCAATTGCTTGATAGATGCTAGAATTGGTTGTGCATGCTTTGCCACATATTTGCTTTGCCACATATTTTATTTGCCATTTTATTGTGTGAGCATGTTGGTTGCATATTTTACTCATTCGAGGACATCCACTTGTTGTTTTGATTGATTGGTTTCTTTTTCTTTTGCCAAGTGGATGGACAAGAATGCCTAAGAACCTTCTCTAGCTATCTATGCTTTTCTTGTTTCAAACTCTATTCATGCTACATCACAAAATTTGATCAAGTCAGATTCGAACCACTCTATGTGAGGAGCACTCGGAGTCCCCGATTTGTCATATACTTAAACTTCAAAAACTTCTTTGTGCGTTTTGGTCTGGCCGATTCTTCCATTTCGGTCATACCGAGATCACTAAGTCGATCTAGGTTTACAATCTCGGTGCAACCGACTTGAACTTTTCGGTCACACCGAGTTGCTGTAATTGCTAGCAGTTATGCATCTCGGTGCCACCGAGTTGTTCCACTCGGTCACACCGACAGGGTCGGGCTATATATACCCACGGGCAAAACTTTGGAAATTTTCTCCGGACTCTTTCGCCCGTGCTCAGCCCGCTCTGCCTCCAGGGTCTCCGGATCGTCCTCCTCGTCGCTAGCTGCCTCTTGCCGCTGGTCTCTGCCGCCGTCAACAGGAATCATCTCCGCCGTTGCCGCCGTAGCGAGTCCATCGCCGAACTAGGGTATGGACTCGATCACTGTGCTATCCCTATCTGATTCCTAGCACATTGTGTTCGCCATGAATCTTGCCACGATTGAAACTATCTTATCTAGTCAAAACACTCCGTAGATTAGGTTTGGATTGAAAATTTAGGGTTAGGTTTCCGCCGAAACCATCTCGGACCAACCGAGCTGTAGAACTCGGTACCACCGATTCAGCTGAGGCCATTGCACATGTAATTCTTGGTCTGACCGAGAATTGCAAATTGGTGTGACCGAGTTCAGGACTTTGTGAAACCCTAGCAGTCTCGGTGCCACCAAACTGTGACTCGGTCTGACCGAGTTCACTAGTTTGGGTTCCAAAAGCTGCTTTGGTATCACCGAGTTTACAAATCGGTAGATCTGAAATGCTTTTTGTGGAAAACTAAAAGTAAGTTTTTGACTCATTCTTTTGCAAAAACCTTTGTATTTTGTGATGCTCATCCACTCTATCTCATCTATATCTATTCACAGGGTCTGCTGTCAGTGTTTGCAATATGTCTGATCAAAGTGACAGTCAGAACAGGGAAGAGGAGCAGGTTCACATGAGTGAGGGCACTAGTCCCTCTAGCAGCTATAATGATGGCAGCAGGAGCACCCCAAGCAACTTACCCAAAGCTGCCACCAGGGCCAGAAAGAAGAGAACCTCATAATCTGAGGATGAAGACTATGTGGCTATTGAGGATGAGGCCACTTCCAAGAAGAAGGTGCTCAAGAAAGAATATGGCTCAGCTGCAGCCACTAAGCCTGAACAAAACAGGAAAATTCCAGCCAAAAGGACTCCTATGCTAAAGGTCAAAGGATCCACTAAAGAAACTGAGAAATCTGATCCCAAAGAGCCAGAAGTGACTGAGAAGAAGAGGAAGGAAAGGGTCAAGAAGACTATGGCCAGGGTTGTTGGAAAGCCTTCCATGATGGAATAGGAAGAAGAAGAGGTTGCTGCACCAGCACCTAAAGCTCAGAAGGTTATGGGTGATGCCATCAGGTTAGGGGCTGCTTCATCAAAGCCCAAAGAAGCACCCAAGGCTGCTTCCAAGCTCAAGACTGCACCTAAGAGGAATACCAGGAACATATTAGCTGCTGAGAAGAACAAGGCCCTAGTGCCTGAAGCTATTGCTGAAGAGGAAGATGATGAAGAGCATGTCTTGAGAAAATTGAAGCCTAAAATTCCAGATCGTAATGATGCTCATCCTGTAGCTGAGAACATGAAGCTGAGAAAGGATGCATGCCTCAGACAGTGGAGGTTGACTGATCCTTATGCAGTCAGGAGGAGAACCGCTATGGACTACAGGTTCCATACAAAGGAACAGCAGGATTTCTATGAGACAGTGCTGCTGGACAAGAAGCCAATATGTGTGACATGAGATGGGTGAACTGGAAATACATCTAGGAGAATGAAGAACACTATCCTGGTGTGTATGACAGCTTCAGTGCTTGTGGAGTGGCAGACTTTGTTGGGCAGAAGCTCACAAAGTGGAATGATGAGCTAATAATGCAATTCTACTCCATAGCACACTTCTATCCAGATGGCAGGATAGTATAGATGTCTGAAGGTACTAGGTACCAATCATCAATTGAAGAATGGGCTAATCTGATCACTGCACCTAAGGAGAAAGAGGATGACCTGGATGTCTATGCCAAGAAGAAGATGGATCACAACATTATGGCACATATGTACAAGGAGATCCCAGAGGCTGCTGTTGAAACACACAAGTTTGGATCGGTACATTACCTTACGTCAGGACTGCCAACCATCGACTAGATCCTCAGGCACACTCTTTTTCCCAAGTCAGGTGATCACAATATGATCAGAGGCCATGCAATCAATCTGCTATACTTATTTGATGTGCCACAAAAGTTCAAGGTCGTGAGCCTTATAGTTGAAACTATCAAGAGGACAACTGCTGACCAAAAGAGAAGTTGTGGGTATGCCCCACAGATCCAGGAGCTGATTAACTCCAAGATGGGCACTGGTACATACTTGTTGGACAAGGATCACATGCCTATCTATTCAGACTTTGAGGACAACCAAGTAGTTATGGATGAAGACGAACCATCTTCTGTGCAAGCACAAGCAAAGAAGGAGAAGGCAAGGACTGAGAAGGCTGCCAAGATGCCAACAATGGATGAGGCATCTGAGTACTTCCTAAAGAGCAAGCAAGATCAGCTTGGCTACTTGATTGCATCCACTCTAAGGATTGAGAAGGGGTTGGCCACCCTAACTCAAAACCAGGAGAGCCTGGAGAGGATCATGGAGCAGAAGTTCTATGACTTGGATGTGAAGGTAACCGAGATCCAGTCTGTTGTTGAGCAACTCCAGGATGATATGCAGGAGAGGAAGGGCAAGACAACCACTGATGCGTTTGCCAGAGTGCCTAGAGCTCAGAGATCAGCTGCTGTGCTAGTGACAGACACAAGAGCCACTTCATCTGCACCAGCTATAGCCTCAGTGCAACCAGCTCCAGCACCTACTCCACCAGCTCCATCCACATCTACTGAAGTCTTCGTCCAAGGAGCCATCTCTACACCACCACCTGAAGACCAAGCCTGAGCGAAGATTAAGTGCTATGCATTTTCTATGAACTTTTTGGTAACTTGTTGCCAAAGGGGGAGAAAAATGTATAGATCATAGGCTTCGAGAGAGAGTGTTTGCTTTTATTCTCTCTTGCTTTGGTGGTTGAACTTTGTTTGCTTTTGCTTGTTTGAGATACCTTATGTCTGTGTGATACTTGGATGATCATGTGTTCGATCATATGCTACATTAATGCTTGTTGGATGACATTATCCTTTTATCCCTATATGATCATTCACTTTGCTTGGTGATGAGTGCATGTATTCAATTATTATCATTTTGAGTGCTCCACCAAGATGTATGTGACATGGAAGAGTAACCCATGGCCTAACTCTTTGCATTTGCAGTCCAAAGCAAATCTTAATCTATGCACAAATTTAGGGGGAGCTCTTGCTTTTCACATACTTCTCAAAGCGACAATGTCTTTCACTCTTATTATCATTTGTCGAAGCTTTGATCTATATGTTGTCATCAATTACCAAAAAGGGGGAGATTGAAAGTGCAACTATCCCTAGGTGGTTTTGGTAATTCCTAACAACATATAGCTCATTGAGCTAACATTATTCCAAGATAAATATTTCAGGAAAAGCTCAATGAATGGCATGGCATGGATGAGAAAAGTGGACCCCTCAAAATACTAAGGATAAAAGGATTGGCTCAAGCTCAAAGCTCAAGACTCTACATTTTATATTTTAGTGATCCAAGATCACATTGAGTCTATAGGAAAAACCAATACTATCAAGGAGGGATGAGGTGTTACTTAATGAGGTTCTTGCTTCAAAGTGCTTAGTGATATGCTCCAAAGCCCTCAACTACTTTCCCACATCCACATATGACCTAAACCAATAGTCAAACTCGGCCCTACCGATTCTTTCTATCCGGCGCCACCGAGTTCAGATGTCATAGCCACTGCCACAAACCCTAGGCAAATCGGTCTCACCGATAGGGATCTCGGTCTCACCGAGATGGGATTGTAATCTCTCTGTTTCCCTTCGTAACGTTTCGGTACCACCGAGATGAGCGATCGGTCCCACCGACATTGCAACGTAAACTCTCTGTTTCCCTTTGGTAACATTTTAGTCCCACCGAAATGAGCAAACCGGTCCCACCGAGTTTACCTGACCAACTCTCTGGTTAGCTTATTACCAAAATCGGTCCCACCAAGTTTGTGTAACCGTTCTCACCGAGATTACATTATGCCCTAACCCTAACCATATCGGTCCTACCGAGTTGCATGTCGGTCCCACCGAAAATCCTAACGGTCACTAGATTTGCTGAATCGGTCAGACCGAGTTTCTCAATTCGGTCCCACCGAGATTGGCAAGTTGTGTTTAACGGTTAGTTTTTGTGTGGAGGCTATATATACCCCTCCACCCACTCTTCATTCGTGGAGAGAGCCATCAGGACGAACCTACACTTCCAGCATACATTTTCTGAGAGAGAACCACCTACACTTGTGTTGAGACCAAGATATTCCATTCCTACCATATGAATCTTGATCTCTAGCCTTCCCCAAGTTGCTTTCCACTCAAACCTTCTTTCCACCAGATCCAAATCCTGTGAGAGAGAGTTGAGTGTTGGGGAGACTATCATTTGAAGCACAAGAGCAAGGAGTTCATCATCAACACACCATTTGTTACTTCTTGGAGAGTGGTGTCTCCTAGATTGGCTAGGTATCACTTGGGAGCCTCCGAAAAGATTGTGAAGTTGAATCAAGGAGTTTGTAAGGGCAAGGAGATCGCCTACTTTGTGAAGATCTACCGCTAGTGAGGCAAGTCCTTCGTGGGCGAGGGCCATGGTGGGATAGACAAGGTTGCTTCTTCGTGGACCCTTCGTGGTGGAGCCCTCCGTGGACTCGCGCAACCGTTACCGTTCGTGGGTTGAAGTCTCCATCAACGTGGATGTACGATAGCACCACCTATCGGAACCACGACAAAAACATTCATGTCTCCAATTGCGTTTGAATTCTCCAAACCCTTCCCTTTACATTCTTGCAAGTTGCATGCTTTACTTTCCGCTGCTCATATACTCTTTGCATGCTTGCTTGAATTGTGTTAAGATTGCTTGACTTGTGCTAAGTTAGCTAAAATCTGCCAAAGACTAAAATTGGGAAAAGGATAAGTTTTTAATTGGTCAAGTAGTCTAATCACCCCCCCCCCTCTAGACATACTTTCGATCCTACACATAGGGAATGACTTTCATTCTCTTTCTATCTTCTGTCGTGGTCGGGCTTTGAGTCTTACTCAATTTCACACCTTGTAACACAGGCAAGAACTCTTTCTTTGACTGTTCCATTTTGAACTACTTCAAAATGTTGTCAAGGTATGTACTCATTGAAAAAACTTATCAAGCATCTTGATCTATCTATATAGATCTTGATGCTCAAAATGTAAGCAGCTTCACCGAGGTCTTTTTTGAAAAACTCCTTTCAAATACTCCTTTATGCTTTCTAGGAAATTCTACATTATTTCCAATCAACAATATGTCATTCACATATACTTATCAGAAATGTTGTAGTGCTCCCACTCACTTTCTTGTAAATACAGGCTTCACCGTAAGTCTATATAAAACTATATGCTTTGATCAACTCATCAAAGCATATATTCCAACTCCGAGATGCTTGCACCAGTCCATAGATGGATCGCTGGAGCTTGCACATTTTGTTAGCACCTTTAGGATCGACAAAACCTTCTGGTTGCATCATATACAACTCTTCTTTAAGAAATCCATTAAGGAATGTAGTTTTGACATCCATTTGCTAGATTTCATAAAATGTGGCAATTTTCTAACTTGATTCGGACAGACTTTAAGCATCACTACGAGTGAGAAAATCTCATTGTAGTCAACACCTTGAACTTTGTCAAAAACCTTTTTCAACAAGTCTAGCTTTGTAGATAGTAACACTACTATCAGCGTCCGTCTTCCTCTTGAAGATCCATTTATTTTCTATGGCTTGCCGATCATCGGGCAAGTCAACCAAAGTCCACACTTTGTTCTCATACATGGATCCCATCTCACATTTCATGGCCTCAAGCCATTTCATGGAATCTGGGCTCATCATCGCTCCCTCATAGTTCGTAGGTTCGTCATGGTCAAGTAACATGACCTCCAGAACAGGATTACCGTACCGCTCTGGTGCGGATCTCACTCTGGTTGACCTACGAGGTTCGGTAGTAACTTGATCTGAAGTTACATGATCATCATCATTAGCTTCCTCACTAATTGGTGTAGGAGTCACAGGAACAGATTTCTGTGATGAACTACTTTCCAATAAGGGAGTAGGTACAATTACCTCATCAAATTCTACTTTCCTCCCACTCACTTCTTTTGAGAGAAACTCCTTCTCTAGAAAGGATCCATTCTTAGCAACGAATGTCTCACCTTCGGATCTGTGATAGAAGGTGTACCCAACTGTCTCCTTTGAGTATCCTATGAAGACACATTTCTCCGATTTGGGTTTGAGCTTATCAGGATGAAACTTTTTCACATAAGCATCGCAACCCCAAACTTTAAGAAACGACAACTTCAGTTTCTTGCCAAACCACAGTTCATATGGTGTCGTCTCAACGAATTTAGATGGTGCCCTATTTAACGTGAATGCAGCTGTCTCTAATGCATAACCCCAAAATGATAGTGGTAAATCGGTAAGAGACATCATAGATTGCACCATATCTAATAAAGTACGGTTATGATGTTCGGACACACCATTACGCTGTGGTGTTCCAGGTGGCGTGAGTTGCGAAACTATTCCACATTGTTTCAAATGAAGACCAAACTCGTAACTCAAATATTCTCCTCCACGATCAGATCGTAGAAACTTTATTTTCTTGTTACGATGATTTTCCACTTCACTCTGAAATTCTTTGAACTTTTCAAATGTTTCAGACTTGTGTTTCATTAAGTAGATATACCCATATCTGCTCAAATCATCTGTGAAGGTGATAAAATAATGATACCCGCCGCGAGCCTCAACATTCACCAGACCACATACATCAGTATGTATGATTTCCAATAAATTTTTTGCTTGCTCCATTGTTCCAGAGAACGGAGTCTTAGTCATCTTGCCCATGAAGCATGGTTCGCAAGCATCAACTGATTCATAATCAAGTGATTCTAACAGCCCATCAGCATGGAGTTTCTTCATGCGCTTTACACCAATATGACCTAAACGGCAGTGCCACAAATAAGTTGCACTATCATTATTAACTTTACGTCTTTTGGCTTCAATATTATGAATATGTGTATCACTACGATCGAGATTCAATAAACCATTCACCTCGGGTGTATGACCACCTAAGGTTTTATTCATGTAAACAGAATAACAATTATTCTTTGACTTAAATGAATAACCATATTGCAATAAACATGATCCAATCATATTATGCTCAACGCAAACACTAAATAACATTTATTTTAGGTTCAACACTAATCCCGAAGGTAAAGGGAGTGTGCGATGGTGATCTTATCAACCTTGGAATCACTTCCAACACACATCACCACCTCGCCCTTAACTAGTCTCTGTTTATTTTGCAACTCCCGTTTCAAGTTACTACTCTTAGCAACTGAACTAGTATCAAATACCGAGGGGTTGCTATAAACACTAGTCAAGTACACATCAATAACATGTGTATCAAATATACCTTTGTTCACTTTGCCATCCTTCTTATCCGCCAAATATTTGGGGCAGTTTTGCTTCCGGTGACCAGTCCCTTTGCAGCAGAAGCACTTGGTCTCAGGCTTAGGTCCAGACTTGGGCTTCTTCACTTGAGCAGCAACTTGCTTGCCATTCTTCTTGAAGTCCCCTTCTTCCCTTTGCCCTTTTCTTGAAACTAGTGGTCTTGTCAACCATCAACACTTGATGCTTTTCTTGATTTCTACCTTCGTCGATTTCAGCATCACGAGGAGCTTGGGAATCATTTCCGTTATCCCTTGCATATTATAGTTCATCACGAAGTTCTAGTAATTTAGTGATAGTGACTAGAGAACTCTACCAATCACTATCTTATCTGGAAGATTAACTCCCACTTGATTCAAGCAATTGTAGTACCTCCAGACAATCTGAGCACATGCTCACTGGTTGAGCTATTCCTCCATCTTGTAGGCAAAGTACTGTCAGAGGTTTCATACCTTTTGACACGGGAATGAGCATGAAATACCAATTTCAACTCTTGGAACATCTCATATGCTCTGTGGCGTTCAAAATGTTTTCGAAGTCCCGGTTTTAAGCCGTAAAGCATGGTGCACTAAACTATCAAGTAGTCATCATACCGAGCTTGTCAAACATTCATAATTTATGCATCTGCTCCTTCAATAGGTCTGTCACCTAGCGGTGCATCAAGGACATAATTCTTCTGTGCAGCAATGAGGATAATTCTCAGATCACGGACCAAGTCCGCATCATTGCTACTAACATCTTTCAACATAGTTTTCTCTAGGAACATATCAAAAATAAAATAGGGGAGCTAAATGCGAGCTATTGATCTACAACATAGATATGCAAATACTATCAGGACTAAGTTCATGATAAATTAAAGTTCAATTAATCAAATTACTTAAGAACTCCCACTTAGATAGACATCCCTCTAGTCATCTAAATGATCACGTGATCCAAATCAACTAAACCATGTCCGATCATCACGTGAGATAGAGTAGTTTCCAATGGTGAACATCACTATGTTGTTCATATCTACTATATGATTCACGCTCGACCTTTCGGTCTCCAGTGTTCCGAGGCCATATCTGCATATGCTAGGCTCGTCAAGTTTAACCCGAGTATTCTGTGTGTGCAAAACTGGATTGCACCTGTTGTATGTGAACGTAGAGCTTATCACACCCGATCATCACGTGGTGTCTCGGCACAACAAACTTTCGCAATGGTGCATACTTAGGGAGAACACTTGTACCTTGAAATTTAGTGAGAGATCATCTTATAATGCTACCGTTGAACTAAGCAAAATAAGATGCATAAAAGATAAACATCACATGCAATCAATATAAGTGATATGATATGGCCATCATCATCTTGTGCCTTTGATCTCCATCTCCAAAGCACCGTCATGATCACCATGTTCACCGGCGCGACACCTTGATCTCCATCGTAGCATCGTTGTTTTCTCGCCAACTATTGCTTCTACGACTATCGCTACCGCTTAGTGATAAAGTAAAGCAATTACATGGCGATTGCATTTCATACAATAAAGCGACAACCATATGGCTCCTGCCAGTTGCCGATAACTCTATTACAAAACATGATCATCTCATACAATAAAATATAGCATCATGTCTTGACCGTATCACATCACAACATGCGCTGCAAAAACAAGTTAGACGTCCTCTACTTTGTTATTGCAAGTTTTACGTGGCTGCTACGGGCTAAGCAAGAACCGTTCTTACCTACGCATCAAAACCACAACGATATTTCGTCAAGTATGTGTTTTTTAACCTTCACAAGGACCGGGCGTAGCCACACTCGATTCAACTAAAGTTGGAGAAACTGACACCCGCCAGCCACCTGTGTGCAAAGCATGTCGGTAGAACCAGTCTCGTGTAAGCGTACGCGTAATGTCGGTCCGGGCCGCTTGTCGATGTCAAAACCGGCGGATCTCGGGTAGGGGGTCCCGAACTGTGTGTCTAGGTGGATGGTAACAGGAGACAAGGGACACGATGTTTTTACCCAGGTTCGGGCCCTCTCGATGGAGGTAAAACCCTACTCCTGCTTGATTGATATTGATGATATGGGTAGTACAAGCGTAGATCTACCACAATATCAAAGAGGCTAAACCCTAGAAGCTAGCCTATGGTATGATTCTTGTCTGTCCTACGGACTAAAACCCTCCGGTTTATATAGGCACTGAAGAGGGTTAGGGTTACACAGATTCGGTTACAACGGTAGGAGATCTACATATCCGTATCGCCAAGCTTGCCTTCCACGCCAAGGAAAGTCCCATCCGGACACGGGAAGAAGTCTTCAATCTTGTATCTTCATAGTCCAGGAGTCCGGCCATCCAGACACCCCCTAATCCAGGACTCCCTCAGTAGCCCCTGAACCAGGCTTCAATGACGATGAGTCCGGCGCGCATATTGTCTTCGGCATTGCAAGGCAGGTTCCTCCGCCAAATATTTCATAGAAGATTTTGAACACAAGGATAGTGTCCGGCTCTGGAAAATAAGTTCCACATACCACCGTAGAGAGAATAATATTTACACAAATTTAATCTGCTGACGTATTTCGTGGCGTGACATCACACCACGGCTAAGCCTTTATTTGAATCGTTTTTACTGTCCCAGCTCAGCACGTTTAGCAAGGCGGTTTCCTTGGCACGTCTTGTCGAAGCAGAGATCGTGTCCCCTTATTCCGGGATTCTCATTAATACGGACGTGGGTAACCCAGTCATGCCCGTTGGTATGTCTCCTCTATCGAAGGCGAGTCCGGAACGGTCACGGGGGAGGCTCTTGGTATTCAACCTCTTTATAAAGAGAGAAAGACTCCACTCCTTTCTTTCAATCTCAATCGAATCCGCCCCTCGCCTCGAGTTCCAACACCCAAAGCTCCAGATTCAGGCGCTTCAGACCTTCGATGATGTCCGGCTCCGACCTGCAAGGCCGGTGGACGCCTTCCTCCGTTACGGAAGAAGACGTGCTAAAGCTAAGAGATGCCAGGTATCTAACCGGTGAAATTTCGCATAGGCTTCCTGCCCAAGGGCAAGTTATTCCCACTCCCAAGTCTGGCGAAAACGTAGTGTTCGTGTCTCACTTCCTTCGGGGACTAAGCTTCCCGACGGACCCCTTCGTGAGGGGACTCATGTTTTACTATGGGTTGGGATTTCATGTTGGAACCGGAGTCCATCCTCCACATCTCATCGTTCATTGTCGTATGCGAAGCCTTCCTCCGCATTACCCCTCACTTCGGATTGTGGCTCAAGACCTTCAAATTTGAGCCGAAGATGATCAAGGGGCAGCAGGCAGAGTGCGGAGGGGCTGTTATAAGCAAGAATGCTGATGCTCCGTGGCCCGAGGGCTCTTTTCAAGAGGAGCTCGGCTTATGGCAACAAGAGTGGTTTTATATCACAGCTCCCAGGGGCACCAAATGGGTGGCGCCACCTGCCTTTCGCTCGGGTCCTCCACCGTGGCTGGCGTCATGGGTCAATAAAGGACTTGACTGGGGGCCGTCCAAGGACGTGCCCTTGTTGCAGGGCCGCATCCAAGATCTCCTAGAGAGAGATCACTCTGGTTGTAGTAGCGCAGGTCATGCTGATTTGTCGCACCCTGCCCTGCAAACGTCACCCCCTCTGCCTGTGGGAATTTAACCCGGAGGGACCACGAGCTCTCCAACATTTTATGGGCGCGACACCCATGGAGATGTACAAGCTTTTCTTCGGATCACAAGCGATGTGTCCGGACTTGACCGAGGACGCAGGTCTGAACTGCAATCGCCCGGATACTCAAGTAAGCAGCCCCGTACCCAGACATGCTATCCCATATTTATCATGAATTTGCCCTCAAAAGAGCTGTCCCTTGAACAGGAGTGGATAGCGAAAGCAAAGTTAATCAGGTGTCCGACCCCCCTCCATGAGACCACACCGGATCCCGTGTTAACCAGGATGCTGGAGGTTGCTCCTTCAGAAGAAGGTGAAGGGGGGAACAAGGAAGCTACCGCCTCCGTGAAGGAGGCTGTCAGGAAAGGGGGGATCGAGAATCCCTCCCTCCAAGGGAAGAAAAGGACCGCCTCTGAAGACCCGGAGACCATGGTCTCAAAGCGGGGAAGAAATCTTCGTCAGAGGGTCCCGCGCCGAGAGATGCCTCGGCCGCATTATGCCCCCCAGGGGATCAGCCCTCCAACGAGCCGTAAGTAAAAAGGGGAGTTTTTTTTAAAATAAAGGATATCCCTGCCCTACTTCTTATGAAGATAACTGAAACTTTACCTTGTAGTTCGGATCTCAGCCCTTCTCAGTAGAGCTCATCTTCGAGGGATCTTTGTCCGGAGATGATAGAGAGCGAAACACCTCCCCCTGCCGTACCGTCTTTCGAGGCGGGCGACCCTGAGGTGTCGTCGCGGAGGGTTTCTCCGAGTCTGGCGGAGCCGGAAGGCAGTCGTATGTCCCCTCAAAGCCCTCCGCGTCCGGCCTTCGAAAAAGGCCATCAGACGAATCCGGCACCACCTGGTGTATGGTCGGAGGAGCTGAAGGATCTGCTCGGGCGAGCATCTATCTCAGAAGATCACCGTGTGTTAATGGGTACGGTGATTGAAAGGATTTCATCTGCTGAGAGCGGTTTGCACGAAGCCGTCAGAAGTTTACTGACAGGTTTTGAGGTACGCAAAATGATGTACCTTCTGACAGTTCCGCATATAAGATGCACCCTGTGTAGATAGTAGCCCCTGAGGCTCGGTGTGTTGTCAAAAATGACAGTGCCTCGAGGATCATAATCCCAGGTATAATGTGTCGCCCTTCCTATGTAGGTGGCGAAGTGTCCGGTGGCTAGCCGGACTGATGATTTTGCCGAACTAAAGCGGCAACTTGACATGGCGGATGCCGACATCGCGCTTGTCAATAAGCGGCTTGACGAGTCACAAGGTATGTGATTTCTCCGCGGACACCTGGTAAGGGAGCTTGATGCCCGTGCCTTACAACATGTATGCTTGATGC
Source organism: Triticum dicoccoides (assembly GCF_002162155.2). Taxonomy (NCBI): domain Eukaryota; kingdom Viridiplantae; phylum Streptophyta; class Magnoliopsida; order Poales; family Poaceae; genus Triticum; species Triticum dicoccoides. Next base: position 287,884,000 of record NC_041391.1, read on the forward strand.
AGATGGTGCCGCTGCCATGGAGAACCTTCAGGCGGAGCTCGCCTGAGCCAAGGAGCAGGCCAGAAAAAGTGATGCGGCTGCCTTAAAGGCGGCCGAAGAGCTAAAAGCTGAACAGGCTGCTCACTACCGAAGCAAGAAGGAAATGGCTGAGATGGCCGTGAAGTTGAAGAATGGTGCCGACCGCTGCAAGCTTCTTGACAAGGAAGATCGAGCGGTGCAAGAGGACCTGAAGAGGGCCACTACCGAGGCCAAGGATGCTCGCTCTGCGATGAGAGCTATGAAGGAGGAGCTGCCTCAGGCCGGAGATATCGCGGCTGGAAAGCCCTTCTTGCTGCGGAGGAAGTTCACGGATCCTAAATATGCTCAGTTGGACCGGCTGTGGAGTGCGGAGGATACTTATCTGGACTTGGCGGCGAGTGCTGCGGATGCGGCCGAACACTTCCGAGATCAAAAGGATCACGAAATGGAAAAGGTTTTTTGGTCGCAGTTCCATAATCCAGAGCGCACTCTTCCATTAACCGATCGCTTGGCCGAATGGGCGGAGCTGAATAGGTTATCCGGACTTGCCATGAAGGATGTCGTGAGTATTTTGTGGCCGAAAAGGCCCGAGCCGAAGAGTTATTTTGGCTTGGTGGAGCAGTTCCTTGGTGCGGTGCCGCATATCAATGCAATGCGGAGGTCAGCATGCATAGAGGGTGCGCGGATGGCTCTTGCCCGTGTCAAGACATACTGGGCGGAGATGAAGGCCACCGATGTTGCATCCCAAGATTCGGACGGAAGCCAAGTACCTATCGAGCAATATTTTCAGGAAGTTCTGCAGGGCGCTCGTTTAATAGAGACGCAGTGCTCAAAGTTTATTATGTTCGAATAACATGTATTATTGTGAAACAATGTATTGATGGAAAAAGCTTTTTATACTTGTGCTTTTCAAGAATTAAAATACCTCCTATGCGGCCGCTAATGTATATGTATATATAACCTGAAAGATGGCAGTCTTCGGCTTCAGCCCCCACGCATATAATGCGGGGGTGTTTGCAAAAGGCGCATTTTCACACTTGATCCAACGTGTTGGTCCTATAAAGGAGGTGGTAGCGCAGCAAACTAGGCAACTGGACTATAATGCTTTATCACTTTCACTTAGCCATAGGAGTTTGATAGTGGGGCTACTATATAGCCCCTAGGGGCACCGCGCTCACCCGAATTCGGGGCGCGTATGTGTCTGACCGGGAAACGGCCCTTCGTTAATGCGGAGGAATCCTATAGATTCTCGCGGGTCGTCGAGTGGTTGTCCAGTCTCACGCTATATCATGGCAGTCAGTTTTCGGCTTTCTCTACTGAGGTGCTCGCCTGGCCGAACCAGGGCACAATCGCAGTAGTTCTCCTGGTGCCGCCTTAGCCGATAGAGCGGAACGTAAGGCAGCAAAACACAGGAGCCGGGCAAACCCAACATTTGACCAAAGACATGATTCGGAGCTGATGCATGTAAGGCCTAACTCGAGGCGCCGAACACTCCCTAAGGTATTCGGTCTTTATGAAAATGGGACGAACAACGCCCTTGGTAATAAGCCCCTGGTGTCCAGGTACGCGCAAAATTCTGACGTGGCCCATGCCAAAACTCCAGCCTCCTCCTCGGTTATGGCAAGAAACCAGGGGATGTGTATCAACAAGAGACAGTAAAAAAGGTTTACGCAGGGTCTTAATCTGAAAAGAATCCTTGTCACGGGTCCCTACTGCACGTCTGCGCCTGTGTCTCCGTTGTGCCGTATCCTGGACGGGTGTAGCACGGTGTTCATCTATAAAAGAGAGGAACTTAACTGAAAAAGATCGTGCGAACATGTACGTTATATTAAATAAACAAAGTACGATTCAAAAAATGAATAAGATTGAGCTTTATTGTCTCTTGTTGTACAGGCGCGGAGCCCCTAGTGCGGGGGTATACGGCTAGTAAGCCCTTGCAGGACTCGTCTAAACGTGTCCGGGGTCTGGACGACCTGTTTAGGTGCTTTGATTAGTGAAGCCGGTTTGGTGTGTGGCTGTCAAGGCAGTCACACAATCTTCCGCGCTCGAGGAACACTCAATATTTCCCTTTAAGGAGATGATGCCTCGCAGACCGGGCATTTTAAGCGTAAGGGATGCATAATGCGGTATTGCATTAAAGCGGGCGAAAGCTTCGCGTTCTAGTAGTGCTTGGTAGCCATTTGTAAATGGGGCGAGGTGGAAGGTTAACTTTTCACGGCGGAAGTTGTTGGGTGAGCCGAACACAACTTCTAGCAGTAGAGATCCCGTACAATGGGCATATGGGCCTGGCATTACCCCTTGAAAGGAAGTGTTGCTGAGGGAGTCCTGGACTAGGGGGTGTCCGAATAGCTGGACTATCATCATCGGCTGGACTCGAAGACTATGAAGATACAAGATTGAAGACTTCGTCCCGTGTCTAGATGGGACTTTCCTTGGCGTGGAAGGCAAGATTGGCAATACGAATATGTAGATCTCCTACCATTGTAACCGACTCTGTGTAACCCTAGCCCTCTCCGGTGTCTATATAAACCGGAGGGTTTTAGTCCGTAGGACGAACAACCATTACAACAATCATACCATAGGCTAGCTTCTAGGGTTTAGCCTCCTTGATCTCGTGGTAGATCCACTCTTGTACTACCCATATCATCCATATCAATCAAGCAGGAGTAGGGTTTTACCTCCATCGAGAGGGCCCGAACCTGGGTAAAAACATCGTGTCCCTTGTCTCCTGTTACCATCCGCCTAGACGCACAGTTCGGGACCCCCTACCCGAGATCCGCCGGTTTTGACACCGACATTGGTGCTTTCATTAAGAGTTCCTCTGTGTCGTCACCGATAGGCTTGATGGCTCCTTCGTTACCATTCGATCATCAACAACGACGCAGTCCAGGGTGAGACTTTTCTCCCTGGACAGATCTTCGTGTTCGGCGGCTTTGCACTGCAGGCCAATTCGCTTGGCCATATGGAGCAGATCAAAAGCTACGCCCCTGGCCATCAGGTCAGATTTGGAAGCCTAAACTTCACGGCAGACATCCGCGAAGACTTGATCTTCAACGGATTCGAGCCACAGCCGAGCGCGCCGCACTGTCGCAATGGGCATGATTTAGCTCTGCTGCCGGACAGTGCCCTCGAGGCCACACATGAGTCCGCTCCGATCCTTAATTCGGTGCCAACCATGCAGATCGAGGACGGGTGGCTAGACACCGCCTCGGGGGCTGCAACTTCTACAGCAATGGAGCCGAATACTGACCTTGTCCCTTGTAAAGCTCGTGACTCCGAGGTGCCGGACTCCTCGCCGTACTCCGAACCTCCTGCGCCCCTACCAATCGAATCCGATTGGGCGCCGATCATGGAGTTCACCGCCGCGGACATCTTTCAGCACTCACCCTTCGACGACATCCTGAATTCGCTAAAGTATCTCTCGTTATCAGGAGAGCACTGGCCAGACTGCGGTCAGGACGGTTGGGATGCGGACGACGAAGAAATTCAAAGCCCACCCACCACCCACTTTGTAGCCACTGTCGACGATTTAACCGACATGCTAGACTACGACTCCGAAGACATCGACGGTATGGACGACGATGCCGGAGACGACCAAGAACCAGTGCCGACCGGGCACTGGAAAGCCACCACAACTCATGATATATATATATGGTGGACACCCCAAAAGGGAGCGATAACGAGGAACAACGGGACGTGGCGAAGGATAATTCCCCCTAAAAACAACCAAAATGGCGACGCAAGCACCGCCCCAAGTCCCGCCTCGATAACAACAGCACCCATAATGACCCAGCCGTAGAGCAGGGCAAACCAGTGGACGATGAACATGCAACCAAGCAACCATCCGAACAGGATGAATCAGACAATCAACCCATCCTCGGCAAAAACAACAGTCCAGACGATCTCACGCCGGACACACCACCGGAGCATAAGATCCTTCACAAAAGGCTTGTCGCCACTGCAAGAAGTTTGAAGAAGCAGAAACGGAAGCTCAAAACAGCGGAAGACATACTCAGAATGAGGTGTAGCAAAGTACTCAAGACCGCGGACAAATATGGCAATAGCCACCAAGCAAAGAGCTACCCGAAGCGCACGCTGCTGCCCGAATTCGACGAGGAGGCCGTAGAGCCCCCACAATCAAAAAGCAAAGAGGCCGCCTGGCCGGATAGACGACCAGATGACAGGCCAAGAGCGGCAAGCGGCGCCGCACACAAGCCGGCACATGACACACATAAAGATCCTCGCAAAACAGATGGCCCGGTCAGGTCCATTTATGGGCCAAAGAAGAGGGCCCCAGGAAGCAACACAACGCGCCGAGTGTTCGAAGATAACGGCACACCTAAATACAGGGGCGCCGCACACCCACTATGTTTCACCGATGAGGTGCTGGATCATGAATTTCCAGCGGGATTCAAGCCCGTAAACATAGAGGCATACGACGGAACAACAGACCCCGGAGTCTGGATTGAGGATTACATCCTACACATACATATGGCTAGAGGAGACGATCTCCACGCCATAAAATATCTACCCCTCAAGCTCAAAGGGCCATCTTGGCATTGGCTCAAAAGCCTCCCAGAAAATACCATTGGAAGTTGGGAAGAGCTCGAGGACGCGTTTAGAGCAAATTTTCAGGGGACTTATGTCCGCCCTCCGGATGCAGACGATTTAAGTCACATAACCCAACAGCCCGGAGAGTCAGCGCGCAAATTCTGGAACAGGTTCCTCATCAAAAAGAACCAAATAGTCGACTGTCCGGACGCCGAAGCCTTAGCAGCTTTTAAACATAACGTCCGAGACGAATGGCTCGCCAGACACCTCAGCTAGGAAAAGCCAAGAACAATGGCCGCGCTAACAAGCCTCATGACCCGCTTTTGCGCGGGGGAAGATAGCTGGCTAGCAAGATGCAGCACCAGCGACCCGAGTACATCCGAGATCAGAGATGGAAACGGAAAATCACGGTGCAGAAAGGATCAGCGCCGAAATAAAGAAAAGGGCCCAAAGAACACGGCGGTCAACGCCGGATTCAAAAGCTCGCGGCCGAACAACAAAACACTGCCTCTTAAAGACAACAGTGACGAGCTATCCAACCTAAACAAAATTTTGGATCGGATATGTCAAATCCACAGTACCCCCGGGAAGCCTGCAAACCACACCCACCGAGATTATTGGGTCTTCAAACAGTCCGGCCGACTCAACGTCGAACACAAGGGGCTCGACACGCCAAGTGAGGACGATGACGAACCCCACCAGCAGAGCGCCGGAAAACAAGAGACTTTCCCACAAGAAGTCAAAACAGTAAACTCACTTCATGTGATAATACGGAACAATAGTGCGGCACCCGCTAAAGTACGCGTCGCACGGTCCACCCCAGCAGAATCCCGAGATTGGATGTCAAAACCAATTACTTTCGACCACCTGGATTATTCCAGAAGTATTCGAAATGCAGGATGGACTGCTTTGATATTGGATCCTATAATCGACGGACTACAATTTACACAAGTCCTAATGGATGGCGGCAGCGATTTAAACCTGCTATATCCAGACACAATCCGCAAGTTGGGGATAGACCCTACTAAAATTCGCCATAGCCGCACTTCCTTCAAAGGAGTGACGCTAGGCCCTTGCGCCAAGTGCACGGGCTCCTTACTACTAGAAGTTGTGTTCGGGTCACCCGACAACTTCCGTCGCAAAAAGCTAATCTTCCATGTCGCCCCATTCAAAAGTAGCCATCAAGCACTATTGGGACGTGAAGCTTTCGCCCGCTTTAACGCAATACCGCACTACGTGTCTCTTACACTTAAAATGTCTGGTCCACGCGGCATCATCTCATTCAAAGGTCGTTCAAGACCCCGGACATGGCTAGGCGAGTCCGGCATAAATAAACTAGGGGATCCCTAGCCGCATACCCCTTCACAAGGGGCTGTGCCTATGAACAATAGAGAGCCAATAAAAGCTCAAGTTTATTCATTCATTCATACTTTGTTTTCATTACATTTTTTGCACGATTTCTTTTCAAACTAAGTTCCTCTCTTTTATAGATGAACAGTGTGATACACCCGTCCAGGATACAGCACAACGGAGACACATGCGCAGACGTGCAGCAGGGACCCATCGCGAGGATTCTTTTCAGATTAAGACCCTGCGTAAACCTTTCTTACTGTCTCTTGTTGATACACATCCCCCGGTTTTTTTAGTATAACCGAGGAGGAGGCTGGCGTTTTGGCATCGGCCGCGTCAGAAATTTTCGCCTGTACCTGGACACTAGGGGCTTAGGGCATTGTTCTGCCCATTATCATAAAGACCGAATACCTTAGGGAGTGTTCGGCTTCTCGAGTTAGGCCTTATATGCATCAGCTCCGAATCATGTCTTTGGTCAAATGTTGGGTTTGCCCGGCTCCTGTGTTTTGCTGCCTTACGTTCCGTATCATCGGCTAATGCGGCACCAGGAGAACTACTGCGATTGTGCCCCGGTTCGGCCGGGCGAGCACCTCAGTAGAGAAAGTCGAAAACTGACTGTCATGATACAGCGAGAGACTGGTCAACCACTCGATTGACTATCGGAATGTCTAGAATTCCTCCGCTTTGACGAAGGACCGTTTCCCAGCCAGGCACATACGCGCCCCGAATGCGGAGAGCGCGGTGCCCCTAGGGGCTATGTCGTAGCCCCACCTTCGAACTCCTATGGCTAAGTGAAAGTGATAAAGCATCATAGTCCGGTTGCCTCGTTTGCTACGCTACCACCTCCTTCAAAGGACCAAGACGTTGGATTAAGTTTGAAAATGCGCTATTTTGCAAACACCCCCGCACCATGTGCGTGGGGGCTGAAGCCGAAGACTGCCATCTTTCAGGTTATACACAAGTATACATTAACGGCCGCACAGGAGATATTTCAATACTTGAATGCACAAGTATAAAAAGCACTTATATTATGAATATCGTTTTACAAACCATAAAGATCATTTGAACATGACATTTTTTGAGCACTGCGACTCTATTACACGAGCACCCCGCAGGACCTCCCCAAAATAGTGCTTGGTGGGTAACCGGCTCTCGTCCGAACCCCGGGTTGCAACAGCGGTAGCATCCATCTCCGTCCAATGTGTCTTCACACGGGCGAGCGCCATCCGCGCACCCTCTATGCATGCCGACCGCTTCACCACCTTGATATGCGGCACCGCCCCAAGGAATTGCTGCAATAAGCCGAAATAACTCTTCGGCTTGGGCTTATCCGGCCACAGATGAGTCACTACATCCGTCATCGCCAATCCGGACAATCTATTCAGCTCAGCCCACTCAGCCAACCGATCGGTCAACGGAAGTGAACGCTCCGGAATGTGGAATTGAGACCAAAAAAGCTCTTCTGTCTCGTGATCCTTTTGGCTTCGGAAATGCACAACCGCATCCGCCGCACTCGCCGCCAAATCCAGATAAGGATCCTCCGGACCCCACAGCTGGCCAAGCTGAGCATACATATGATCTGTGAACTTCCTGCGCAGCAGAAAGGGCTTGCCAGCCGCAATGTCTCCGACCTGACGCAGCTCCTCCTTTATAGCCCTCATTGCAGAACATGCATCCTTGGCTTCGGCGGTGGCCTTCTTCAGGTCTTCTTGCTCCGCTCGGCGTTCTTTTTTAAGAACCTCACAGCGGTCGGTAACATCCTTTAGCTTCACGGCCATTCCGGCCGTTTCCTCCCTACTTCGGCAGTGAGCAGCCCTTTCGGCTTCTAGCTCTTCGGCTGCCTTCGAGGCAGCCGCATCACTCCTTCGGGCCTGCTCCTTGGCTCTATCAAGCTCTGCCTGAAGGTCCTCCACAGCAGCGGCACCATCTGCATTAAGCATACATGTTGTAAGAAATGGGCATCAACTCCCTTCCTAGGTGACCACGGAGAAACAACCTACCTTGTGACTCGTCAAGTCGTTTATTGACTAGCGCGATGTCCGCATCCGCAACGTCGAGTTGCCGCTTTAGTTCGGCAACTCCATTAGCCCGGCTGGCCACCGGACTATCCGCCACCTGTGTAGGAAAGGCGAGAATTAATACCTGAGATTATGATCCTCGGCACGCTGTCGCTTTCGACAACATACCAAGTCTCAGGGGCTACTATCTATACAGGGCACGCTTTATGTGCAAAACTGTCAAAAGGTATGTCATTTTTACGTACCTCAAACCCCGCCAGCAAACTTCTGACGGCATCATGCAACCCGCCCTCGGCGGATGAAATTCTTTCAATCACCATACTCATCAATGTATGGTGACCTTCTGAGATAGACGCCCTCTCGAGCAGATCCTTCAGCTCCCCCGTACGTACACCAGTTGGTGCCGGATTCTCCGGCCCCGCCGGACTCGGGGATACCCTCCGCGACGACACCTCAGGGTCATCCGCCCCGCCTGATGGTGCGGCAGATGGAGGAGTCTCGCTCTCCATCATCTCCGGACGAAGGTCCCCCGAAGACAAGCTCGGCTGAGAAGGACGGAGATCCGAACTACAAGGTAAAAACTTCGGTTATCCTTAGAAGCAAAAATAGGGACGTCCCTTGTTACAACACTCCCTTTTTTCTACTTACGGCTCGCTGGAGGGCTGATTCCTTGGGGGAGATAGGGCGCCCGGGGCCTCCCCCGGCGTAGGACCCTCTGGGGAAGATTTCTTCCCCCGCTTTGAGGCCTTAGCCTCCGGGTCTTCGGAAGCGGCCCTCTTCTCCCCATGAAGGGAGGGATTCTCGATCCCCCCTTTCTCCAAAGCCTCCTTAGTAGAGGCGGTAGTTTCTTTGTTTTCCCCTTCGCCCTCCTCTAGAGGCGCAACCTCCAGCATCTTGACCAACACCGGATCTGGCGTGGTCTCTGGGAGGGGGGCCGGACACCGTATCAGTTTGGCTTGCGCTATCCACTCCTGTTCAAAGGACGGTTGGTTAAAAGGCAAATCCAAGAATATGCAAACAAACGGTATGTCCGGACACAAGGCTACTTACTTGAGCATCCGGGCGATTGCAGCTTAGGCCGGCATCCTCGGTCAATTCCGGACACACTTCTTGTGATCCGAAGAACAATTTGTACATTTCCACGGGCGTCGCGCCCATGAAGTGTTGGAGAGCTCGTGGCCCCTCTGGATTGAATTCCCACAGACGGAGGGGGCAACGTTTGCAGGGTAGAAGACACTGAATCAGCATAACCTGCATCACTACGACCAGATTGATCTCCCTCTCTTGGAGGTCTCGAATCCGGCCCTGCAATAGGGGTACGTCCTTTGACGGCCCCCAGTTGAGCCCTTGGTTGACCCATGACATCAGCCGTTGTGGAGGGCCTGAGCGAAAGATGGGCGGCGACTTCTGCCTGCTGCCCCTGGGAGCGGTAATATAGAACCACTCCTGTTGCCACAAGCCGAGCTCCTCCTGGAAAGAGCCCTCGGGCCATGGAGCATCGGCCCTCTTGCCTACAACCGCCCCGCCGCACTCTGCTTGACGCCCCTCGATCATCTTAGGCTCCACGTTGAAGGTTTTGAGCCACAAACCGAAGTGAGGGGTAGTGCAGAGGAAGGCTTCGCAGACGACAATGAATGATGAGATGTGGAGGATGGACTCCGGAGCCAAGTCGTGGAATTCCAACCCATAGTAAAACATGAGCCCTCTCACAAAAGGATCCATCGGGAAGCCTAAACCCCGACGGAGGTGGGACACAAACACGACGCTGTCGCCGGGCTCGGGAGTAGGAATGACTTGCCCTTTGGCGGGCAACCTATGCGAAATCTCGTAGGTCAGGTACCTGGCTTCTCTCAGCTTTAGCACGTCCTCTTCCGTGACGGAGGAGGGCATCCACTGGCCCTATAGGTCGGAGCCGGACATTGTTGAAGGTCCGAGACGCTCGAATCTGGGGCTCTGGGTGTTGGAACTCGGGGCGAGGGGCAGATTCGATTGAGGATTGAAGAAAAGAAACGTGCCTTGGTCTCATTATAAAGAGGGAGAATACCAAGAGCCGTCCCCGTGACCGTTTGGGACTCACCTTCGATAGAGGAGGCATGGCAACGGGCGCGGTTGGGTTACCCACGTCCGTATTGATGGGAATCCCGGAATAAGGGGAACACGATCTCTGCTTCAACAAGACGTGCCAAGGAAACTGATTCGCTAAACGCGCTGAGGTGGTATAATAAAAACGATTCAAGTAAAGGCTTGGTAGTGGTGTGACGTCACGCCACAAAATACGTCAGCAGATTGAACTTGTGTACATATTATTCTCTCTACGGTGGTATGTGGAATTTATTTTACAGAGCCGGACACTATCCTGATGTTCACAATCTTCTATGAATTATTCGGAGGAAGAACCCGCCTTGCAATGCCGAAGACAATATGCGCGCCGGACTCGTCGTCATTGAAGCCTGGTTCAGGGGCTACTGAGGGAGTCCTGGACTAGGGGGTGTCCGGATAGCCGGACTATCATCATCGGCTGGACTCCAAGACTATGAAGATACAAGATTGAAGACTTCGTCCCGTGTCCGGATGGGACTTTCCTTGGCGTGGAAGGCAAGCTTGGCAATACGGATATGTAGAACTCCTACCATTGTAACCGACTCTGTGTAACCCTAGCCCTCTCCGGTGTCTATATAAACCGGAGGGTTTTAGTCTATAGGACGAACAACCATTACAATAATCATACCATAGGCTAGCTTCTAGGGTTTAGCCTCCTTGATCTCGTGGTAGATCCACTCTTGTACTACCCATATCATCAATATCAATCAAGCAGGAGTAGGGTTTTACCTCCATCGAGAGGGCCCGAACCTGGGTAAAAACATCGTGTCCCTTGTCTCCTGTTACCATCCGCCTAGATGCACAGTTCGGGACCCCCTACCCGAGATCCGCCAGTTTTGACACCGACAGTTGCTATGGCCAATTTTGGTTGGGTCTATCCCCATTTTGCGGATTGTGTCCTTGTATAGCAGGTTTAGATCACTGCGGCCGTCCATTAGGACTTGTGTAAATTGGAGTCCGTCAATTATCGGATCTAATATCAAGGCAGTCCATCCTGCATTCCGGATACTTCTAGAGTAATCCTGATGGTCGAAGGTGATTGGATTTAACAGCCAGTGGCGGGACTCCTCTGGGATAGGCCGTATGGCGCGTACCTCTATGGGCGTCGCTCTATTTTTCCCTTTTGTCACGTGAAGTGAGTTAACTGTTTTGACTTCTTGTGGGAAATTCTTTTGTTTTCCGGTGCTCTGCTTGTGGGGTTCGTCATCGTCCTCGCTTGGTGTGTCGAGCCCCTTGTGTTCGGCGTTGAGTTTGCCGGACTGCTTGAAGACCCAACAATCTCTATGGGTATGGTTTGCAGGCTTCCCGGGAGTACTGTGGATTTGGCATATCTTGTCCAAAATTTTGTTTAAGTTAGATAGCTCGTCCCTATTATCCTTAAGGGGCGGTTTTTTATGATTCTATCGAGAGCTTTCGAATCCGGCGTTGACTGTCATGCTCTTCGGGTTGTTTCCCTTGGTCCGATGCTGGTCCTTGCTGCGTTGCGGTTTCCCGTTTCCATCCCTGACTTCGGATGCACTTGGGTCGCTGGTACTGCATCTTGCCAGCCAGCTATCCTCTCCTGCGCAAAAGCAGGTCATGAGGCTTGTTAATGCGGCCATTGTTCTTGGCTTTTCTTGGCCGAGGTGTCTGGCGAGCCATTCGTCTTGGACGTTGTGTTTGAAAGCTGCTAAGGCTTCGGCGTCCGGACAGTCGACTATTTGGTTCTTTTTAGTAAGGAATCTGTTCCAGAATTTTCGGGTTGACTCTGCGGGTTGTTGAGTTATGTGACTTAAATCGTCTGCATCCGGAGGTCGGACATAGGTCCCTTGAAAATTTGCCCGAAAAGCATCCTCGAGATCTTCCCAACTTCCAATGGTGTTTTCGGGGAGGCTTTTGAGCCAATGCCGTGCTGGCCCTTTGAGCTTGAGGGGTAAGTATTTTATGGCGTGGAGGTCATCTCCTCTAGCCATGTGTATGTGGAGGATGTAATCCTCAATCCAGACTCCAGGGTCTGTTGTTCCGTCGTACGCCTCTATGTTTACGGGCTTGAATCCCGCTGGAAATTCATAAGCCAGGACCTCATCGGTGAAACATAGGGGGTGTGCGGCACCCCTATATTTGGGTGTACCGTAATATTCGGATATTTGATGTGTTGCATTGCTTACTAGAGCTTGCTTTCTTGGCCCGTAGATAGATCTAATTGGGCCATCTTTTTGATGCAAATCCGTGTGCGGATCGCGTGCCGGCTTGTGTGCGGCGCCGTTTGCCGCTCTATGTTTGCCATGGGGTCGTCTATCCGACCGGGTGGTCTTTTTGTTCTTTGATTGCGGGGGCTCTATGGCCTCCTCATCAAATTCGGGCCGTAGTTTTCGCTTTGGGTAGCTCTTTGTTCGGTGATTATCGCCATATTTGTCTGCGGTGTTGAGTACTTTGCTCCATCTGATTCTGAGCGCATCTTCCGCTGTTTTGAGCTTCCACTTCCGCTTTTTCAGGCTACGCGCAGTGGCGACGAGCCTTTTGTGGAGGTTCTTCTGCTCTAGCAACTTGTCCGGCGTGAGATCGTCCGGACTGTTATCTTCGCCGGGGACGGATTGTTTATCCATATTGTCCTGTTCGGACGGTTGCTCGATATCATGTTCGTCGTCCACCGGTTTGCCCTGCTCTATGGCTGGGTCCGTATGGCTGCTGTCTTTGTCGAGGCGGGATTTTGAGTGGCGCTTACGTCGCCGTTTTGACTGCTTTTCGAGGGAATGATCCCTCATGGCGTCTCGTTGTTCCTCGTCGTCGCTTCCTTTAGGTGTATCCACCATGTATACATTGTGAGATGAGGTGGCTGTCCAGTGCCTTATAGGTGCTGGTTCATGCTTATCTCCTACATCGTCGTCCATATCGTCGATGTCTTCGGAGTCGAAATCGAGCACGTCGTTTAAACTTTCGACAGTGGCTACGAAGTGGGTGGTGGGTGGGCTTTGAATTTCTTCGTCGTCCGCATCCCAACCGTGCTGACCATAGTCCGGCTAGGGCTCTCCTAATAAAGAGAGCCACTTCAGTAAATTCAGGATGTCGCCAAAGGGCGAGTGTTGAAAGATGTCCGTGGTGGTGAACTCTATGATCGGCGCCCAATCGGATTCGATTGGCAGGGGTGCGGAAGGTTCCGGAGAGGAGTCCGGCACCTTGGAGCTATGAGCCTCGCAAAGGACATGGATGGTGTTCGGCTCAATCGCCATAGAGATCGCAGCCCCCGAGGTGGTGTCCAGCCACCCGTCCTTGATCGGCGCAGTCGACTCCGAGCTAAGGGTCGGAGCGGACACTGGTGCGGCCTCCAGGGCACTGTTCGGCGGTAGAGCTAGATCATGCCCATCGTGACAGTGCGGCGCACTTGGCTGTGGCTCGAACCCGTCGAAGATCAAGTCTCCGCGGACGTCAGCCGTGTAGTTCCAACTTCCAAATCTGACCTGATGGCCAGGGGCGTAGCTTTCAATCTGCTCCAGATGGCCAAGCGAATTGGCCTGCAGTGCAAAGCCGCCGAATACGAAGATCTGTCCGGGGAGAAAAGTCTCACCCTGGACCGCATCGTTGTTGATGATCGGAGGAGCCATCGGGCCTAAAGATGACGACACAGAGGAACTCTCAATGAAAGCACCAATGTCGGTGTCAAAACCGGCGGATCTCGGGTAGGGGGTCCCAAACTGTGCGTCTAGGCGGATGGTAACAGGAGACAAGGGACACGATGTTTTTACCCAGGTTTGGGCCCTCTCGATGGAGGTAAAACCCTACTCCTGCTTGATTGATATTGATGATATGGGTAGTACAAGAGTAGATCTACCACGAGATCAAAGAGGCTAAACCCTAGAAGCTAGCCTATGGTATGATTGTTGTCTATCCTAAGGACTAAAACCCTCCGGTTTATATAGGCACCGAAGAGGGTTAGGGTTACACAGAGTCGGTTACAATGGTAGGAGATCTACATATCCGTATCGCCAAGCTTGCCTTCCACGCCAAGGAAAGTCCCATCCGGACACGGGACGAAGTCTTCAATCTTGTATCTTCATAGTCCAGGAGTCCGGCCAAAGGCTATAGTCCGGCCATCCGGACACCCCCTAATCCAGGACTCCCTCACCGCTTCATCCAGCAATACCGCCGAATCAAAGTATGACATGCTGGTAAGCAGTATGACTAGTATCGCCCACAACTCACTTGTGTTCTACTCGTGCATATAACATCTACGCATAAACCTAGCTCGGATGCCACTGTTGGGGAACGTAGTAATTTCAAAAAAATTCCTACGCACACGCAAGATCATGGTGATGCATAGCAATGAGAGGGGAGAGTGTTGTCCACGTACCCTCATAGACCAAAAGCGGAAGACAACGCGGTTGATGTAGCCGTACGTCTTCACGATCGACCGATCCTAGTAACGAATGTACGGCACCTTTGCGATCTGCACATGTTCAGCTCGGTGACGTCCCACGAACTCTGATCCAGCAAAGTGTCGAGGGAGAGTTTCGTCAGCACGACGGCATGATGACGGTGATGATGAAGCTACCGACGCAGGGCTTTGCCTAAGCACCACAACGATATGACCGAGGTGGATTATGGTGGAGGGGGGCACTGCACATGGCTAAGAAATCAATGATCAACTTGTGTGTCTATGGGGTGCCCCTCCGCCATATATAAAGGAGTGGAGGAGGAGGGAGGGCCGACCCTCCTATGGTGCGCCCTGGAGGAGTCCTACTCCCACCGGGAGTAGGATTCCCCCCCTTCCCTAGTTGGACTAGGAGAGAAGGAAGGGAGAGAGAGGGAGGAAGGAAAGGGGGCGCCGCCCCCCTAGTCCAATTCGGACCAGAGGGAGAGGGGGCGCGCAACCTGCCCTGGTCTCCTCTCTCTCTATCCACTATGGCCCAATAAGGCCCATACACTTACCGGGGGGGGGGTTCCGGTAACCTCCCCGTACTCCGGTAAAATCCCAATTTCACCCGGAACTATTCCGATGTCCAAATATAGTCATCCAATATATCGATCTCTACATCTCGACCATTTTGAGACTCCTCGTCATGTCCGTGATCATATCCGGGACTCCGAACTACCTTCGTTACATCAAAACACATAAACTCATATTACCGATCGTCACCAAACGTTAAGCGTGCGGACCCTACGGGTTCGAGAACTATGTAGAAATGACCAAGACATGTCTCCGGTCAATAACCAATAGCGGAACCTGGATGCTCATATGGCTCCTACATATTCTACGAAGATCTTAATCGGTCAAACCGCATAACAACATACGTTGTTGCCTTTGTCATCGGTATGTTACTTGCCCGAGATTCGATCACCGGTATCTCAATACCTAGTTCAATCTCGTTACCGGCAAGTCTCTTTACTCGTTCCGTAATGCATCATCCCGCAACTAACTCATTAGTCACATTGCTTGCAAGGCTTATAATGATGTGCATTACCGAGAGGGCCCAGAGATACCTCTCCGACAATCAGAGTGACAAATCCTAATCTCGATCTATGACAACTCAACAAGTACCATCGGAGACACGTGTAGAGAATCTTTATAATCACCTAGTTACGTTGTGACGTTTGATAGCACACAAGGTGTTCCTCCAGTATCCGGGAGTTGCATAATCTCATAGTCATAGGAACATGTATAAGTCATGAAGAAAGCAATAGCAACATACTAAATGATCAAGTGCTAAGCTAACGGAATGGGTCAAGTCAGTCACATCATTCTCTAATGATGTGATCCCGTTAATCAAATGACAACTCATGTCTATGGCTAGGAAACTTAACCATCTTTGATTCAACGAGCTAGTCAAGTAGAGGCATACTAGTGACACTCTGTTTGTCTATGTATTCACACATGTACTAAGTTTCCGGTTAATACTCCCTCCGTCCCGAAATGTAAGACGATAGTATCAAAAAACGTCTTACTTGGGACGGAGGGAGTACAATTCTAGCATGAATAATAAACATTTATCATGAAATAAGGAAATAAATAATAACTTTATTATTGCCTTTAGGGCATATTTCCTTCAGCTTTAACACCAATCCGATGACTATGAGTAGCAAACCGGATACGTATAGTGGAGCAACCATTTGGAATAGCTCCAAGTGGAGCATGGTAGCAACATCTACAATATGACATAAAGATTTGCGAAGTACACGCAAATTTGAATGTTCCAGACCCGTTAACTAAAACCTCTCTCACAAGCAAAACATGATCAAACCCCATTACTCATTGGGTGTTAATCACATGGTGATGTGAACTAGATTATTGACTCTAGTGCAAGTGGGAGACTATTGGAAATATGCCCTAGAGGCAATAATAAATTGGTTATTATGATACTATGATAATCATTTATTATCCACGCTAGAATTATATTGATCAGAAACTCAGATACATGTGTGAATACATAGACAATAAAGTGTCCCTAGTGAGCCTCTACAAGACTAGCTCGTTGATCAAAGATGGTTAAGGTTTACTAACCATAAACATGAGTTGTCATTTGATAACAGGATCACATCATTAGGAGAATGATGTGATGGACAAGACCCAGCCGTAAGCATAGCATTTGATCGTATTAGTTTATTGCTATTGCTTTCTTCATGTCAAGTATCTGTTCCTAAGACCATGAGATCATGCAACTCCATGACACCAGAGGAATACCTTGTGTGTATCAAACATCGCAACGTAACTGGGTGACTATAAAGATGATCTACAGGTATCTCTGATGGTGTCTGTTGAGTTGGCATGGATCAAGACTGAGATTTGTCACTCTGTGTGACGGAGAGGTATCTCAGGGCCCACTCGGTAATACAACATCACAACAGGCTTGCAAGCAATGTGACTAAGGAGTTAGTCATGGGATCTTGTATTATGGAACGAGTAAAGAGACTTGCCGGTAACGAGATTGAACTAGGTATGGAGATACCGACGATCGAATCTCGGGCAAGTAACACACCGATGGGCAAAGGGAATTGCGTACGAGATTAGCTGAATCCTTGATATCGTGGTTCGACTGATAAAGATCTTCGTAGAATATACAGGAGCCAACATGGGCATCCAGGTCCCGCTATTTGTTATTGATCGTAGAGGTATCTCAGTCATGTCTGCATAGTTCTCGAACCCACAGGGTCTACACACTTAACCTTTGGTGACGATCTAAGTATAGTTGAGTTATTGTGTTGGTGACCGAAGGTTGTTCGGAGTCCCGGATGAGATCCTAGACATCACGAGGAGCTCCGGAATGGTCTAGAGGTAAATATTCATATATGGAAAGTTGTTATCAGGATTTTGGAAAAAGTTTAAGTTTTATTAGTATTATACCGGGAAGGTTCTAGAAAGTTCTGGAGTGGGGCCCACCTGCATGGGGGATCCACATGAACATGGGTAGTGGGGAAAGTTCCACAACCCTGGTCTAGGCGCACCAAGATCCTCCCTTAAAAGGAATAGTATCATATCCCAGAGGGATAAGATAAGGATCCCTAAAAAGGAGGGGATAGCGATCGGTGGGGAAGGAAAGGAGGGATTTCCTTCCTCCCCCTTTGGCCAACGACCCTAGGGACTTGGAGGGCAAGACACAAGCCCGCACCACACCTATATAAAGGTGGGGAGGCGTTGGGGGCAGCAAACCTTCAACCCTTGCCCGTCTCCATCCCGTTACACCTCCTCCACCTCGCGCAGACACTTGGCGAAGCCCTGCTGAGATTGCTCCAGCATCACCGCCACCACACCGTCGTGCTGCCGGGAACTCGGGCTACTACTTCATCCTTGCTCGCTGGATCGAGGAGGTGAAGGTGTCATCAAGCCGTACGTGTGTTGAACGCGAAGGTGCCGTTCGTTTGGCACCTGATCGGGAGTTCGTGGGATGGATCGTGATTGGATCGCGAAGATGTTCGACTATATCAACCACGTTTCTTAACGCTTCCGCTTAGCAATCTACAAGGGTATGTAGATCCAATCTCTCCTCTCGTAGATGTACATCCCATAGATTGATCTTGGTGAGCATAGGAATTTTTTTGTTTCCCATGCAACGTTCCCCAACACCGGATGGGAAATATCGGTGGGGTCGAGTTGGAATGTACGGTTTGGACATATTTGGATAGAGAAAGTGGCTGAGGGTTTTGGAGCATTATCACTAAGCAGTTGAGCAAATAGATCATTAAGCAACACCCCATCCCCTTTTATTAGTATTGGCTTTCCTATGGACTCAATATGATATTGGATCACTTAACCAAAAATGTAGAGTCTTGAGCTTTTGCCAATCCATGTCCTTAGCATTTTGAAGGGGTTCCACATCCTCTTGTCCTTGCCATGCCACTGTTGAACTTATCTGGAATATACTAGATAAAAGTAAAATTATTAGTCCAACAAAAGATATGTTGACATTAATTATCAAAACCATCAATGGAGCACTTGTGCTTTCAGTTGGACATTTTATAGAAGAAGTAAAAATGTCACTTGCAAGTTGCAAACAGGAATTTAAATAAAAAGAAGTTGGAAGTTTGGCTAGGGAATCTGTGGAGATGAAGCATGGTCTTTGGGAAGGATCAATATAAGAAATGAAGTTGCAAACACAAGATCCAATAAAAGAAAACAAACATCAGAAGATTATGGAGATGATGACATGATTGCAAAATAAAATGGAACCCACACCAACATAGCATCCAAGTCTTGATCATGTTACAAAATATGGAAGATCTTGCTCTTGGGTTGTTACGCCAGGACGACGGCGGGGCTCTCCTAGGGTTGCCAAATCAATCGGCAGAGCAGGACCAAAATGTCACCCTTGGGGTACAGACCTTAAAGGTGAGGGTTCTGCCCAGGCGATTTTACCCAAGAGCTTAGTAATTCAAGGGATTATTAGGAGATAGAGAAGGGATTTTTTGAGGGGTAGGAGATAGAGAAGAGAATTTTTTGAGGGGTAGGAGATAGATAAGAGAAATTATTTTTTGAGAAGAAGATAGAGAATATTTTTTTTTTTGAGAACTGATAGAGAAGGGATTTTTTTTATGAGGGTAGAGAAGAGATTTTTTTTTTGAGCACAAGGTAGAGAAGAGATAAGATGTAAATAAAGATAGTGAATTGGGCTGGGGCAACTACGACCTAATGAGCTGACAGCCCACGAATAGGATTGGGAAGGTGTGGATCCGGCTGCCGAACGGATCCAGCTTCGCAAGCAGAGTCGGAACTGAACACGAGAGTTGGGAGGAGTTGATGATTTCACGAACCCTAACAGTCACATCTCCCTCTATTCTTGTCTCAAAAAAAACATCTCCCTCTATTCGCTGGGCAGCGCATTGGATCGACGATTAGAGGTCGACCGCGCGAGCACGCCGCCGCCTATAGTCGCTCGCCGCCGCTTGGAATCGCCTCGCCGTCACGTGGAGGAGTCGCCCTCGCCCCTGCGAGTCGCCTCTTCCGCCGCAGCCGGTAGCCAGCAAGGTCGCTTCCTAACGAACCCCCTCCGGTCCTCCTGTGCTTGCTGCTGCCTTTCCCCTTCTCTCATCTGGTCCTCCCTTGCCGCTACGTGCTTGCTGGGTACTGGGCTGCTCACGGCTTGATGCTCCTGCTTTGCTTCGATGCTAAAAAAATTCTGTCTTTATTACATCTGCGTACTGTTCATGTTTATGTATGTGAAGGTGTACTAGTTTATCTGTTTTTCTCATGCAGATCCAACGTGCGAAAGCACATAACTGACTGGAGAGTATGGAGCAGCAGCAAAGTAGTCTTCCAGTATCTGAAGACATTGTCTTCAAATGTGGCGACATTCCAGCTAAAGAGAGGTAGTTCTAGGACACATCCTCCTTCATAAATTCGAACTTTGCAGTAGTGTCTTTTTGAGTAGTAGTCACCCCTTCCACTACATAATACTACTATATTTCATGGTACATTTATTGAAACTAAATCTGTTGTGTTCTATTCCTTTTTGTCTATCCTTGTGTATGTTATTGTAGGGAAAATCTACTTTGCATGCTTACCCATGCATGTACTCCTTGCGGCCAGCATCCCGATGAGATTTTTATCTATATAGCATAGTTTTAAATAGCGGGCTATGCCAGATAGCTGTGGCCGTCCAAATCAGCTATAGTGGGGCTATAGCGAGGTTATAGCCGGCCATTTCATAACTTTACCGGACAATTTGTACATGAATAGTGGCAAGTACTCCCTCTGTAAAGAAATATAAGAGCGTTTAGATCACTAAAGTAGTCATCTAAACGCTATTATATTTCTTTACGGAGGGATTACCATTTAGCGGTACCTTGCTCAAACTGCTATAGGTGGGCTATAGCCGGTTATTTGAAACTTTACTATATAGAGAGAGCACATGCATGCATGCAATATTCTCCTATCTCATGCTAACATCATCACATCAATTCCGAAATTCAAGTTTTTGAAAAACTTCCGATTAGTTCCTACCCTTCTTCACTGTTGAGTTTGTCTCGACGAAGGCTTTGAAACAAGATCCCATGTTGACAATGTTTTGATGTTTTTCTGTCAACACCAGTTGCTAGATTATGTTACCATAGTTGTCATCTTAGTAGCGAACAGTTGTCATGATGATTATGTATAGTTACCTAACAATAATTTTGTATAATGTTAGTCATTGCAATGTTATGTAGATCTTGAGAGTGAGTATTCAAGTGTTAAAGATAAGTAAGATGAGGTATCAACCCATACAAGTATCATGAATCAAGTCTTTAAGTTGTGTATATCAACGTTCATCAATACCAAGTGGCTAATAACGTGGCAAGTGAGTGACAACTGGACTGGGATTTTTTTTTCAAAGATGGGATCTAGTTTCGAAGATCTCACCGTGAGGAAGTTAATGGTGAAAGCAGATCATCAATCGGGTTAACAGCTTGAGAGATAATACTTTTAAAAATTTGAATTTTAAAGAACCTTTAAGTGATGTTTCTTATGTGCCGTTCTTGCATGTAGGGCTGGGTGTTTGGTTTATATGGTTAATACGCTTTGGTTTATTCAATTTTTTAATATAATTTCAGTTTTTGAGGAATGGCCACCAAAATAGTCATACAGAAATTAGCCACCGAACCATATTAACCGGAACATAACGGTTTGGTTTGTTCGGTTAACCAAAAAACCGAAGTACATGCACCCATCAGTTTAACAGTCATGATTCATGAGCAGCGATTTGCATTGTACGGTACAGAATGCACAAAATATTCACAAAAGCTAGCAACATCAACAGCAAATATAATAATCAACATGTCACATCATTTGTGGCAGTGAATAATACAACTTTGATATATATACATGTGTAATTGTGTATAAAGGGATAGTGAGCAAATTCTCACATACGAACATATAACAAATAGTCTCACGTATGTAGCAGCAAAATCAAATAGCATAATTCTTATTTTCTCACACACAAGCGGAGGGAAATCAAACAAAAGGCTATCAAATAGCTGAACTCATGACAGAAACGTGAATAGATGGGACTTCATCACATAAACAAGGCTTCAAACTCTCAGATCTGCAGTACTACTTCCATTTTTCCATACGACAACCTTACTGGAAGCAAACATCTGAGGATCTTGTACAATGAATTGTTAGTATTTTAGTAGCAACTACATGAACAACATGTCTATTCCCAATCTGATAATTTGTAACTGATAGGTAGTAAAGTTATTAAGGGACCACACCAAGATTTAGGAAGTGAAATCATCGATGATGATCGAATTATCCTTACTGGTGTTGTTCACAGAAATATTGAACCCATTAATTTCTTCAAGCAGTGCTGAAAATATAAGTATACAATAATTAAGTAATGAGGAACATAGGAGAAATTAAAGAAAAATAACTCAAGTAAATTATCGACTTACTTTCCTCTAGCTTAGCCAATTCTGCGGTCTCCTCTTTGTCATTTACATAAATAGATTGCGGCAACCAATCTTGTGTACAGACAAGTGCTTGGACAATGAATGGAGTTAGAGAGCTCCTGAATTCATCTAAAACACGACCACCGTTGCTGAAGGCCGACTACGATGCAACCTCAGATATAGGAATTGCTAAAACATCACTGGCCAAGTGTGACAAGACTGGGAATCTACAAGAATTGAACTATCACCACTCAAGAATGTCAAACTTGTTGCTACCTTCTTCATTCTCTTCGGAAAGACACTTCTCAAGTTCAGATTTACTAGCATTAAGTCCACGAGTGCTGGTCCTCATATTTTTAGCAAGTAAGGACTTCATTAAACTTGTGCCACAGGCTTCAGGTTCTTGTGTTTCGTTGGATGGCTGCACCTTATTGCTTGGAGCATATATCTTTCCATATTCTTCAAACAACTCGCGAAGTGTCTTACTTATTCAGTCAAAACTAGTTGCCTTGGGTCTCACCAAACATCTCCAGAGTAGCTATCTTTGTATAAACATCTTCAGGATTCTTCTTGCACATTTTTAAATGAGAGTGGGGCAGATGTACCATTGGTTTTTCATTCACATCAAAGCTCACGTTTGCAGTAGTTGCACTTGCCCCTCTAAAACAGCTCCCTCTTTGATCTTGGTGAAACTATCCCAGACATCTGTCTTGGTGCCATCTCTCTTTTTCTTGGGCTTCACCGCTTCCTTCTTTTCAGCATCGTCCAATGCTTCCGACTGCTGTGCCTTCTTCTCAGCATTCTCAGATGCATCCGTCTGCTGCCTATTATTCTCAGCATTCTCCTTTCCCTCTGTCACCACCACTAAGCTCCGACATTCTTGATTGCTAAGCTCTATATTTGGTTCTGACATCTACAAATTGGACAAGAACAAGATCAGTCAGTGTTCAATTCAGTCAAGCAAACAAGTGAACTTTCTAAAACGTAAGATCATGTGGAACATGAAAAGTATCATGTACAGGAGAATACGTGTGATGCCTCACAAGTATGCAGCTTTCATTTGGTGCCTTTTTTAGGGAATTTGATATGTATTATATATGGATCAGAATAAGCACATGCACTGAACCATAAACTAATTAGTAATTTGTTCCATGAGGCACAGAGACATACACTAGAAGATCCATGCACCAAAATCGTATAAATATTTGCTGCAAGGATACACTAGCTCATGACTATTCATTGCTTGCAAAACAATAGTAAAATATTCCTAGTAGATCAAATTAATCACAAGCATGCTGTTATCTACTAGTGTTCTACTTGTATTAAGAGATTAGAACTTGGAGAAGCCAGCGAAGTACTTGTGAGAGGCTGGACTGATGTCCGTCACAACCAACTGACTTGCTGCTGACTGCTGAGTGCTGACTCACCGTAGCCGGCTAGATGTGTAGTTGACCGCCCTAGGTTGGAGAGGAGAGGGCGCCGCGTGATGAAGTGATGGCAACGGCTAGGTTTACGTACATGTGAACGTGGGGCGATTACATTAGGTAGTATTAGTAAATTAGGACTTGAATTAGGCTGGGCCGATTGGCAAATCGGCTGTTGCGCTCAGAGTCACAGGAACCAGCCACGTAAAGATCGGCTTCTTCGGTGGTTACAGTTTTGACCACCGGAAACTGAACGTACATGGAACACCGAACACCGATCGAAGTTTGCACCAATATATTATTTGATTCTAGAATTTTATATGTAAGAGATATCCGTTGCTAGTCATGAAATATATTGCTTCTGGTGCTTTTTTAAAATTGATGTATTCTATTTGTAATGTATAATAAGATGCTTTGCTCAAACGCATCATTTTTATGCATTTGTGTTTTGCATTGCTATCTTTTCTTATTAGTGTTTTACACCCTTTAGACTAGCTTTAATTTTTAAGAGGACTCCATTTAAACCTTTCTTGTTTTGAGCTAATGTATTATGTGCATGAACAGGCCTGCAGTGGAGCCATTTGACCCATCTAAAGTTGACCCATGCAAAGGACAACCATCTGGTGGTGGTGACAAAGAACCAAAGTCATCTGGGCAATCTGATGGTAATGATCAAGAAGCAAAGACATCTGGACCATCTGATGGTTATGGTTGTGATGACATCCCGGGGAATAATCATGATGGTGAAAAAGACAACGAGAATGATCATGATAGCAACCCCGTACCAAGTACGATTAGTAAAATAACTGCTCCTTTCATGCTAAGATTGATCATCGGCAAGAGATGTGTGCAACCCTTAAGCAACCATCCATCTATTCCTTCACTTTTTTCTATCAGTGGGAGTGGAAACCATAATTCGGTTCCTTTAGTTAGACCTGGTTTGCATGAGGTGCCAGAACTGATTAATGGGAGTGAAACTGGTTGGGTTAAGAATTTTGTTGAGCGATGTAGGGCTAATTTGATCAGCAAACCTACCCCCCCCAGCACCAGTTGGGGTGTGCACATCGACTTTGAGTGGCCAGCCCCTCCTGGAAATATTTGCTGTTCACACCAACCTATGCAAGGTCAACACCATTGGAGTTTATGATGATCGAGGTGGTGTTTTAATCTACAAGTACAAGAACAGAGAAAAGGAACAATTTATTGAGAAAAGAAACCGTTGGCAGTCAAAAAATATAGGAAGAGACCCTTATGATTTTATGGTATGATGTTTTTTCGTGAAGTGTATTTCCTTTTTTCCTTTTAATGATTGTGGAGACTTGTCCATTGATTCTTTTATAATATATATGCAGGTTAAACTTGTTCTCATTGGCCCGAGCCGTGCTATGTCAGCTTATGCGGATGGCTGGCTCATCGAAGTTGATGTGCCGCCAGAATCCTCTTTGCTGCCTGAAAACCACGCAACAAAGAAAATAGCTGGTGGAGTATTCAAAATGTCATTAGATCTGGATGATGACTTCCTCGACAAACCTAGGACTAGTATCATCTTCGCCAGAGGGGGATTTGTGCATTTCACCTATGTGGTTTTCAATAATGCAGTCAAAGCTTCAGTTACATTTATGCTCCATGCTCGTTGCCAAGATAATCTCCAATTTGTTTGTCACTGTAAAGTGCAGGGTGAGCTGACATTACATGTTGGAAACCTTCCCATCGGATGCACTGTTTTCATAAATCAAGTTGAGGATGAAGCCGTGTATTTCATGCCATGCGAGAGTTTCAGAGAGAATTGTCTAGGATTAAAGCTTCCCTTAACCCGGAATGTTCTTGCTTTACCTATTGGATCTCTTGTCTGTGCTAAGGGTACTTTGATGGTGGGGAATGATATGTCAATGGTTGTAGATCAGTCTTTTGTGCTCGAAGGATATACTTCCCAGACTCAGTGGCAGGTGGATCAGTCTTTCGATGCTACTATATGCATCGTGTCAAGTTCTCTCTTCATGGAGTGGTAACTATATGTTCTGTAGTAGTAGACCGGAGTTCGTTAATC
>NC_041391.1:287909775-288088647 GCF_002162155.2 Triticum dicoccoides
CACACCCCACTCTCTGTCTAAGTATTGTTGGAATATTCTTTATTTTGCTTTTGATATTAACATGTACCCTGTTACGTGGGATAATGTCTATTCCTACTATGGTTGTGTTTGCTTGAGCTGTAGATTCTGAAAAAGCTGATGTGAGCCGTGAGTAAGCTGGTGTGCTCTTCTACCTATGGAAACGCTGGAAGTTGTTTGTGAAACAACTGTGAAACTGTAGTGTGTGTCTGATTAGAACTCCTTTCCCCTCCCGGGCCGCTCGCGCGGGCGGCTCCGGAGGAAAAAACCAAGATCCAAGCGCCCCTCCTCCCGGGGACATCCTGGCCGCCGCCGCCGCCGGCAGCAGCGGTGGTGGCGGCGCCCGGCCGCGAAAGGCGGCGGGCAAGATCTGCACGCCCTGACATGGCTCCTTCGCGCGGGGGAGCACCGTCTTGTGGGCGTCGCGACGGCTGGCGGTTCTGGTGCGGTGGCGCGCGGTAGAGAACACTGGAGGAGGAGGAGCACAGTCGCGAGGTGGAGAGGGGCGGCGGTCTTCCTCGGGCGCCGGCGTGTGTATCGGAGGCCGCGGCGCGGGGTCCCTGGCGGCTGCAGATCTCGGAATGGAGTGGTGACCGGGCGCGGCGGCCGGGAGTCGCGGTGGTGTCCGGGGCGTGCGGTGTGCTTCCTGCTGGCGCTGGAGTGGCTCGGGGAAGGCAGTGCCTTGGATTGCTGGTGGTCGCGCGGTCAGGATCTGGCCGGAGCTCGGCTCAGGAAATCGCAAAGGGAGCGCCTTGGTGGTGCGTGCGTTCGCTGGAGGCGCAGCGCGCTGGCTTCTCCCGTGCGTGCCCCTGGTCGCAGCGGCTTGGCTGGCTGCCGGAGTGGTTTGGCCAGCCCACGCCTGTGGTGCCGGCGGGTCTTGGCAGCGCCAGGGAGGGTGGCCTGGAGCTGGTGACATTTGTCTTTCGACCGTGCAGGAGCTGGAGGTTGGCCGGCGTGCTCTCGGCTGTGTGATGGGTCGGTGTTCCGCGACGGTTTTGGCCATGATGGCAAGGCGCTGCTGCAACGGTGGTGTAACCCTGACAGATTAGCCCAATCCTTGGATAGGGGTGGAAGGTGTGCGACTGTTGGATGAAAATCCTGCTCGTGTCTTCGGCCGGAGCTAGCGGCGACGGCGCCTGAGGGTGTCATTTCCCTCCTTGGAGGCGTCGCTGAGGTGTGTCGGCATCTCCCCTTCTTGATCGGGATGTGGTCTCCATGCGAAAGCCTTGGTCTATTGTAGGACTGGCGATGGCGACGGTGTAACGTCGTTACTCTGTTGAGAGCATCGTAGGCGGAGACTTGGCTTGCTGATTCTGTCTGGTGGTTCTCCGGTGCTTGCCGCTGGTTCGAGTCGATCTTTGTGGGCGCTATGTACGCAGCCGCCGGTGAATTGAAGACGATGGCTTTCTCGGGACCGACCGAGTCCCACTACCCACCCGCCGTCTCCTCTTAGGCATTCAAAGGTGGTAGTGCGTTGGCAAGGAAAATCCGGTTGGAGTTGTTGCTTTTCGAGGTGACCGGTGTTTGTGGTGACGCGGCTAGATGATTGGTTTAGGGCAGGCCCTTTTGCTTGTGTTTGTAACTGTCGTGGTGGCTAATCTGTTGATTAGCTTCGGTGTGGAGTTGTGCTACACTTGTTGTTCGCAGCAAGATGTAGTTTCTTGTACTTGATTTCTGCCTTCTATAAAAATATGATACGCCTAGGCGTATTCTCGAAAAAAAAATGTGAATTGTCTGAACGAAAAAACTAACGCCCACATATGTGGTATCTTGCACATCGCCTACACGCCTTCATCACCATTCATTTTGCCATGTATGAATAGATGACAACAGCAGGAATCTTTTTGGTTTTTGGCTTAATCAAATTAAAAATTCGTTTTCACCATTAAATCTGTCTCGACGAGATCTTCAAAACTTGACCCCATGTTGATATGTTTCGATGAAATTTTTTTTGCCCAAAAGTTGCCATGATGTCTACACTGTAGTTGCAATAGTGCTTAAACTAAGGTTGCCATGTGGCAATTTTAGTTTGTAGAACATG
This sequence comes from Triticum dicoccoides, assembly GCF_002162155.2. NCBI lineage: Eukaryota > Viridiplantae > Streptophyta > Magnoliopsida > Poales > Poaceae > Triticum > Triticum dicoccoides. The sequence goes on from NC_041391.1 coordinate 287,911,835, forward strand.
ACAATTTTAGTTTTTTGATGATGACAATTCCAATACTTTGACTATGAAAATTATTTTTTGTATGAACCATGAAAATTTTAGTTTATGGTTTATGGCAAGTCTAGTTTCTTAATTCTCCGTTTTATAATATGTCAAAATTTACTTTTAAATGTAGAAGAAAATAGCTGAAACATATCATGACAACTTCATTGTAATCATCATGACAATTCATGTGCAATAGACGACAAAAAGGACAGGCCGCAAAAACTACCCGCTCCTAGCTGAGCTCCGCTCCGCTCCTTCCTCCCGCGCCGCTGGCCACTCCGGCCACGGCGGCCACCAACCTCGCCTTCATGGCCATGAATGCCCCCCCATCCTCTCCTGCGGCGGGCTCCTGCCTCGGACCGCCCCTGCCCGAGGAGGAATCCCCTTTCTCCCCCGGTCCATCCTGGGTCCCGGAATCGCCGCTCGGGAAATCCCCAGATCCGGCCTCGCCGCCGCAGATCCTGGAGCACGCCTCGTTGGAGAGCGTCGCGACGCCCTCTAGCCCGACGGATCTGGGGCTGCCTCCCGCCCCGCGCCTTAAATCCATAGTAGTGGCTCCATCCCCAGCTGTCCCCGTTGCCATTTCGGGCATGGACGATGGATGGACCGAGGTCAATCACCAGAAGAACCGGCGCTCCTCCTCCCTCCCATGGGATCAAGTACGCGCCCTGGAGTACACCGCCCGGACCGCCGTCGGGATTTCAATGCGGACCTAGCGCGCGAGGCCTTCTTAAGCCATTTCCGTGGTCGCTGTTTTCGTTGCCTGAGCAAGCACCACCGCCGCGCCGACTGCCGTGACCCGATCCACTGCATCATCTGCGAGCTTCCTGGCCACATCGCCAAACAGTGCCCCCAAAATCCACAAAACCAGGCAGAGGTGGTTCTGCTCGAAACCGGCTCGGCCCGGTGCCCCCTCCGGCGTCCCTCCTCGCTCGGCTCTGCTTCCCTCCGCCTGCGGCTTCAGGCATGTCTGCCCCGACCCCGACCATGCCGCCCCACGTCGACCCTGCGCGCTGTCCGCGCGAGAGCCGCTCGGTGATCGTCGCCTCCTCGGCGGTGGACCAAGCTGTCTTTTTTCTGCGCAACCATGCCGTCACCCTGCGCGCCGCCGACGGGGTCAACGCCACGTCCCCCATGGCGGTGGGCAGGGCAATCGAGGCGCAGCTCACCGTCCCCGAGCACATGCCGCGAGTCATAGCCCAGCACCCGGAGCACTACCTTGTCATCTTCAGCCAGCCGGCGCACCAAGTCAACGCCGTCCGGAGGGGTTCTGTTCGAGTCGACGGCACCACCTTCAACATCGCGCCGTGGCACGAGCACGACCACGCCGTCTTCGACACGCTGCACCTGCACGTACGGGTTGTCATCGAGAAGGTTCCCATGCAGTACTAGTCGGTGGAGGAGGCGGAGGAGATCCTGGGCAAGCGCGTGCGTGTCGACCGCCTCGACAGCCGGACCCATGAGCGCGGCCACACCAAAACGTTCGCGTGCTGGGTCTGGACCGGCGATGTCGCCAACATCCCCACCAAGCACACACTGGGGGTGCTACCGCGCGGTGCCGGCCAGGTGGAGGAGATGGAGGGGTTCTCCCCCCCGACAGGCGCGTCGCTCCCCCGCCGGCCACCACTGACTACACCATGCTCATCCACGTTGACCGCGTGGAGGATTGGACGCCGCCATCGCCGCGCTCTTCCCACTCGGGGCAGAGCGGACTGCCATCCTCTGACTCCGACACCGATAACCGCCCCTTCCCTGAGGTCCTCTCCGGCACGTGGACGATGGAGGTTGAAGATGGCCAGCGCGGAGATCGACAACAGTGCCTGGGTCGGGCGCCGGTCGCTGACCTGGGCTGCCGCGGCCTGCCTCATGGTGGGCACGAGCGCGCCCGTGATGAAGATGACGGCGCTGGACGCGGCGGCCGTCGCTCCTGGAAGGATGCCCTACTTCGGCGTGGACGTGCGCTCGCCCATCAGCCTTCGGCTCCGGCCCCGCGTCAGCGCAACCGCTCCCTCCTGCATGGCGCCACTCCAGGAGCGCGCGCACCCATCGTCGTGATGAGAAGAAGGCCACGACTGGGGCGACATGCCCACCCCAGCGCCGTCGATCGACCCCCTGCCTACGCCCTCGGCTGGGGGGAAACGTCGCCGTCAGAAACAACGACAAGGACCCTGTCGACGAGTTCTTCAAGGCGGCAAAGTGACCTTCCGTCGCCTCCGTGATCGTCGACAACATGGCAGCAGACGTACATGCCGCTGCTGACGCCATGGTGGCTGCTCCCCTCGACTTCGACATAGCCCTGCAGCGTGACACCGCAGCGCCAGACCCGCAGCTCGACGCATTCAGCCCTACGCTGGTTGCGACCCCCTCCGCCAATGTCCAGTTCAACCGCTCCACCCCCACGGCCGCCTGTACTCTGGAAGTGCAGCTGGGCACGGTGACCAGCCACGTCTGCCAGCTGGAGATCACCGAAGAAGAAGAACAAGCCCAGCCGTGACGCCTATTCTGCAGCAGCACGCCTCCTCTGGTGGCTGCTTCGCCTGCCCGCCGGTCGTCATCCCCCCCAAGGACCCGCGCCCCCCGGCGCTGACTCGCCACAGCACTCGCCAGGCTGCCAACCCCTCCACTGTGCCGATGGCCCAACGTGCGTCCCTCCGCATCGTCAAGGAGCTGGGGCTGCTGGGACCAAAAGAGAAGATGACGATCGAGGTTGCTGAGGCCCTTCTGAGACGTTTTGACGAGCCTCTCACCGAGGTCGACATTGTGGTCATTGCCAAGCTGACGCGTCTGGACGCCGGCGCCCTGAAGATTGCGGCCGGCATGGCCGGACCTGATGGAGCTGCCGAGGAGGCCGTAGTTTAGTTATGTTAGTTTCAGTTATTTTCCCGCTCCGGTGGCGGCCGACGATGAGTTGGCTTGAGTTAGGTTTGCTTTCAATCTGTAGTGTTAGTTCAACGTGGTTAGATCGACGCCGGCGTGTTCTGGGGCCTATTGGTGGTCGCCAGCGTGCCCTTGTTAGAGAGGTGGTGTGTTGCTTGGGCCCGAGGCCGATTAGTGATTTTCAGTTACCGGAGCCACATCAGTTTCCCCCATGAATGACAAACTTCTTCCGATCATGTGCTGGAATGTGCGCGGGCTGAACCACCCCGCGAAGCGTGCGTCTGTCTGCGAAGTCGCCATAGCAAATCGAGTAGCGATCCTGTGTTTGCAAGAAACAAAAATCGAAGCCTGGTCTCCTAGTCTAGGCCGGGAAATTGGCGGCTCCTCGCTGACTGACTGCATCGCCCTCCCGGCGATCAGCACCAGTGGCAGAGCAGCAATTCTCTGGAACAAAGACCTCGCCACCGTCACCTCCCACGCCATTGGCGCCTTCGCCATCATGGCAAGGGTTTCCCTGCTAGGCCAGCCCCATAGTTTCTGTCTCTCCTCCGCCTACGGACCTGCTGACGACGCAAGGAAAGATAGCTTCATCCTCGAGCTCGCCCGCACAGCCCCGCCCACAAACAAGCCCTGGCTGATCAATGGAGATTTTAACCTCATCTACAAGGCACGTGACAAAAACAATCTCAACCTTAACCGTAGGCTTATGGGTAGGTTCAGATCGGCCATTGATGATGCTGGCCTGAAGGAGATCAAGTGCAAGAATCGCCGCTACACTTGGAGCAACGAACGCCAAGACCCCACCCTTGTCAGCATTGACAAGTTCTTCTGCAACCAAGCCTGGGAGTCCATATTCCCTAGTTTCGCGGTGATGGCGGCTTCTACGGCCACGTCAGACCACTGCCCATTGATCCTCGCCGACACAAGTTGATGCGGAGCATCCCACGTTCATCCCCATTTACACTCCGACTACTCTCCAAGCCCCAAGGATACATAAGATGAGACCTCGACTATGCGCCATTGGACACAAGGTGAACCCGTTCCTAAATGCTTCCCCTTTCCATTCGTGTGAGACATGGTTCCTACCTAATGCAAGGACACTACGCATGCCTAGGTACCAAGGAGACCCTCTCGGAGATGCTCGGAATGATGGACAAGTCCCCAAGTACAAGGATGAAGGAGCACGACGAGAGGAATCGGAGAAAGGCTACAGGACCCAGACATCCGGCCCCGGCCCGGACATCCGGCCCCTGAAGATGTCAACAACAGCAGCAACCTAGCCATCAAAGTTCTACAGGGCCCGGACATCCGGCCAGGCCCCGGACATCCGGCGCCTCGCGACAGCCCGGAAATCCGGCGCCAGCCTGGACATCCGGCGCCCCATCACAGAACGTCCAAAAGCTGGATCAAGCCAGCCCGGACATCCGGCCCGCCAGCCCAGACATCCGGCGTCTCAAGAAGGCCCGGACATCCGGCCCGACGCCCGGACATCTGCCCCCCTGCCTGCGTGCAGCTCATCCGGGCCGAGTCCCATGTACCCCTTCGTCCCTTAGACTATATATACTCCCCCACCTCCTCCTAGTTAGGGTTACCATTGATTTAGCTCATTTGTGAGATAGAGCCTCGCTCATCCATCGGATCTCCTCCTCGTGAGAGACCGCGGCCTCTTCGGGGAAGATCCACTTGGATTCAAGACCCCTTTACGGGAAGATCCCCTCGTGGATTCAAGACCTCCTCTCGGAGAAGAATGGTTACTCTTGTATCTTCCCTTTGTTGATTTTGAATCTTGTGCTACCTTATGTGTTCGGTGATCTAGCCCTTGTGTGATCGATTACTTGTCGGTTTAGTGATTCTCTCGTTTTCCCCCGTGTTTCCCCTTTGTGCTTCCGCGTGTTCTTCGTGATTCCCCGTAGGATCCACTTCAAACGTGAAAGATCGTCACCATAGGGTTACGCCCTACATCATCTTGGTATCATGAGCCACGTTGATCACGTTTTTGGAGCCCCTACCCTTTGTTTTCTAGCTTGATTTTGTTGATTTCGTCCTAAATCCGAAAATCCCCACCAAAAATAGCCCCCAATTTTTTTTGTGATTTGTTGGTTTGATGATGTTTTGTTGATTTTGATCCATGGATTTGCTTGGTTTCAAGTGGATCTAGCATCTCCCCAAGTTTCCCCATCTTTCCTCCACAAAATCTCTTCAATTTTGACCCTGAAATCTCAATTTTCCGCCCCAAAATCGAGTTCCTCGAGTTCATCCTCGGATTTGGAGCCAGGACATCCGCCCCGACCCCCGGACATCCGGCCATCCCGGACATCCAGCTCATATCCCGGACATCCGGCTCCTGGAGCGCATTTTCGCGCAAGTTTCTGGACATCAGGCCCCGGAAATCCGGCCCGACCCCCGGATGTCCGGCCCCTGGGATTTCAGCTTTTTCTGTTTCACCGTTTTGACCATAACTAATTCATCTGGAGTCCGTTTTTGACGTTCTTTAGCTCATTTTGAAGCTCTTGACTTCCCCCTTCCCACAAAAATACCACCAACAACATTTGAATCCATCAATTTTTTGAAAATTTGGCAAGTTTGCCTAGGCCCTCCACCATATCTCCGCATAGCCACCACCGACTTCCGCAACCTAACCCAATTTGTTTCCTATAGCATTAGTTGTTGTTTGAGTTGTGATTCGAGTCTCCTAAGGTGTTTCGGCTACTTAGGGACGATTGCTTCTTCAACAACCACCACCACCATTTCCGCATAACCTTGCCCACCATACACTTCCCCCACCCCAATTTAACCACATTTTGGTTGAGATTGTTTGAGTTGTGGCTTGTGTCTCCTAAGTTATTTCGGCTACTTAGGGACGACAACTTCAACTCCGACATGTGTATAGACATCACTTTCACTTCCGCATTGCCAAGTGCAAACCACCACCGCTTTCTGCTACCACCATTTTGACATTTGACGTTTGGGATTTTGAGTTCGCGGTTTTTCCGTTTCCTAAGGTGTTTTGGCTACTTAGGGACGAGACTCCATCATCTTGGTTTCTACATCAAGAACACCGCCACTCATCATCGCCAAGGATGGTAACCTCCATATCATCTTGGTATTGTGGTATCCCTCCATTGTATATTCCCTTGCCATCTCATTGTTAACCCCTAGACCATTTTGCGTTACTTGCCTATCGAGACTAGCCATTTGAGTATTGCCGGCAACGTTACTTGTGCACATTAGTGATCATACTTCCCATAGCATACATACCATATCATCGTGGTGCATATATTGGTATCATATCTTGTGTCACAAGTTTGTTCCCGCATATACACAATTGCTATCTTGGTTTGTGCATTGTGCAAAAGTGGCCATACAAAATAAATAAATAAAGCTTTTAAGCAAAATAAAGAGCCCAAAGAAGCTTGTAAGCAAGTGCCATAGCATCATACCACATTGCATATAAGATTGTCATATCCGATCATCTTGGATCATCTTGAGAGAAACACCGGGAACCATACATACATAGCATACTTGGGATAGAAAGTTTATCCATTTTGCATCTTATAGGTTGTGCACAAGTGTTGTATCCGCCTATAGAGAAATCGTGCTAGCGTCTCTCTTGAGTTGTGCAACACGAGCATTTTCCGTGGATTCCACATTTTGTGCTCATTCCTGGGTTGCACGACCCCATTTATATATCCGTGTGTGCGTTTCCGTGTGCCATCCATATTGCTATTGGTCCATTTGTTTCACTTGCGAATTTGTGAATCTCTTTCAACATTATTGACTCTTGCTAACATTTTGCATCAATTTTTTGTGCCACTATCCTCACCGAGCTCCACCCAAAGCCTTACTTGTGTAGGTGTGAGAACCGACAAGAATTGGTACCAATAGTGCTATTTCGTTGTCCGCATTTGAGTGAACTTGATTCATTGTCAACATCGGTCAAGCTACATTGGTATAAGTTCTTCTCTTTCTCCCACTCATATTTGCTCGAGTCTTGTGATGGATAGGCAAGGCATTTCCTCTCCGGTCTACGACAACAACGACGGCGTGAACAACTACATCTCCAAAGCGTCTATCTTTGATCTACAACGACAAATGCAAGGCGCACAATCAAGATTGCGAGAGCGCATCGAGAACATCTCCATCGACATTCGTCACTCCGAAGCAAGGAAAAGGGATTACATCGACAAGAAGCTTTCCACACATAAAGAGGAGCAAGATGCAAGGATGGAGGAGATTAGAGCCTTGATCAAGTCTTCTTCCCCTTCGTCATCCTCAAGGCGGCGACATTCAAGCAATAAGTCTTCGAAGCGCGGAGACGATGCAAGCGCAAATCATCCTCGTCCACATCTACATGGCGACAACCATCACGTTCATGATCCACATCGTCATGAAGGGCAAGTAATCTCACGGGAACATGTGCACGACGACGACGAACGACATCTACTATGAGCTCAAGCACGACAACGACATCATCATCACGAAGATGCTCCACAAGCGCAAATGCACAAGTCCCAACAAGCCCTACTTCACGCCAAGTCCAAGCTTCATGAGCTCAAAAGAAGACCGCGAGACGACCACCACCAAGACGGCGCTACGGCTACCACCACCACTTCGGCATCTTTGCCAAGTGCTATCAAGGCTTCTTCACCTTTGGACGTACGGCATCTTCGCCTACTTCCCACGTGTACGCCTATTTCGACTTCATCAAGTCCAAGGCGACTACCTACGAGTGAGGGCGACACTTCCATCTTCGGAAGCCCCTCAAGGAAGATGGCCGAGCATGGGAAAATCCCTTTGGCCATGGAGATGAGCTACGAGGTGCCACATCATATGGGCCTCCAACACCAACACGGTGACAAGACGGTCGAGCAAGGGCCATTCCCTTCGACCACGGCGACGAGCGCAAACCTCTTCAACAACATGAAGACGACATCCATATTGGACTCATACTCCGAGTCAAGATACACGACCGCGCATGGAGACATTTGCACCTACATCTCTCTGACACCCACATATGTCGAGATGCCCCAAGTGCCATGTGAGGAGAGCCACCACCCCATGAGTGAGATGAGTGACTCCACCATACGTGACATTGAGAGCATTTCCGATGAGAGGATGAGTGTGATCACCACTAGCCCCACACATGAGAGCATGCCACACATCCTATGTGAGGTTGAGCGCCATTTGAGTGACTCCACCAACCATATGAGTGAGAGCATCCTTGAGGGAGTGAGTGAACCACAACACTTAGAGAGTGAGGTAGTTGACACGGCATGTGAGGCCACTATGATTTCTAACGACTTAACCTCTACTCCTAGTGTGTTTTCTTCTTTGGTGCTAGGTCTCCTACATGACGACATACCTATCCTCGATGAGTCCATCCCTCCAATGTAAAACCGATGGCCATGGTGGACGATGATGCACCCCCACATGGTTCCATCAAGATGAAGATGACAATGAGACGATCTTCAACACCTCACCTACAACACATGAGCTATGCTCCAAAGGTAACATAGGTGATGGTACTTCTCTTGTCCCACTAGTGGACCATCTTGACATCGATTACTCCCATGATGTTGACCCACCTATTACCATGCTTCATGCTAGTGAGACTTCTTCATGCCTTGACTTACCTATTTATGATGAATATGATGATGAGCATGTTGAGTTGCCTAGTTATGATGCTATGCTTCATAGGATATCATGTGAAAATTCTTTTGGTCAGGTCATGTTTGACAATCCATTGAACTTGTCATATGCCATGAGTGATATCTCCCATATTGCCTCATTTCAATCTAAACATAGTAACTATGCATGCCCCATTAAAATAAATCCTATTTGCACTTATGGCATAGATGACGAGATGATGGTTATTGGCTTTTGCTTCTCTTGTGATGATATTGCCATGCTTCCTTTACATGATTTGCGCAATTCATCTACTATGCCATGCCATGATCACATTGAACCAAATATGCATTGTTTTGGATGTTGTCAATATTCTCCACGTGATGTTTCTACTCATGCTCATGAGGAGACCCCCATAGTTTCCTCATACATATTAGGAGATCTTGATACATTTCATACCTTGCATGATTCCCATGATAGTGTACACCATATGCATTCCATGAATAACAATGCTCTAGATATTTCTCATGATGCATTACACACTTTGAGTCTCCATTATGTCATACATAACAACAAACCTATCATGATGGATGACATGTTTCTATATCACACATCTCATTTATTTGAGCATTGGATATTTAGTGCTAACCAACACAAGCACGTGCGCATCATGATGGATGATGTGTACATATACCACACACACACAATTTTTCCTTTGTCCTTGTTTTGTGTAGGTACTCATGTATACTCGTCAACCTCTCAACCCCAAGAGTTGACGAAACGAGCTCTTGAGAGCAACGATGACTTGGGATCCCGTGGACTATCCTTACCACCGTTCCCTTCGCGCAAGGACTACGCGCATCTCTTTTACTTGGCTCTCACATGGCTATGGGCTATCTACCACTTGTCACCTTATGCCCATACTATCGTGTTCACTTTGCATGTTATGCCTCTTTGCATGCCTTTGCCATGCCATTGTGACCCTTGCTTGCATTTACCCATGATGCACCATTATGGTATTCCTATGTGTATTTGCATGCTTGGTGGAGACCCTTGTTGCTATTGCCATATTTATCATGTGCCCCATGTTATTGATGCTTGTTGTGTTGGGAGAGTCATGATGCCCCATTGCTATTTACATATGGTCTCTCGCCAATACATTGATGACATTTTACTCATATCTTGCTTTCATGCTTGTGCTATGACATGTGAATTATTCATGCCCACTATTTGCACAGATGACATGCTTGCCATGATTCCTTCTAGTATGTTGCATCTTCGCACTACTAGCTTGCTTGACTTGATCACTATGATTGATTGCTATGTTGCATCACCCATGTTCCACTATTACTTGCTTTCTTGGGTTGATGACATATATGCTCATGCCTCTCACATGATATATCTTGATCATTGTCTCTTGTGTCCATTAGTTGCCTCTTTCATATCCACTTGTATTGAGTGCAACCATACTATGCTTATTGATCTTGGAGACTTTGACACCTTACTTGTGATGCATGCTTGTTTGATTGAGCCTATTGTACTTGGTTGTTCTTGCATCATATGCCTCCATACTATGACACGCTCCCTTGTACTTTCTTATGATGAGCATGATGCAAACACTTCTTGGGTATCTTACCACTCAAATGATAGGTTTTGCATTTCCGCTAACCTCATTTGTTTTTCCGAGTGTTTTTCATGTTCTTTCATTTTGGAGGTTTCACAAGGCAATGCCGTTATGCGACAACTTGGTCATGCGAAGGCATACACGATGTGCAACACCAACATTTGCGAGAATCTACTAAAGGTGAACTCCTTCCCTTTGAGCCATCCTCAAGTTTGCATATTGGATGGGTCACTCTTTCATTGTTGTTTCCTTCTTGTTGTCTACATGATACATCTCGCGACCGGAGGAGCAACATTGGAGATTGGCTACATGAACCTTCACATTGAGGAGCGCTCGCACTTATGGGATGACCTTCGGAATTCCACTCAGGCCACGACATCGAGCATTGGTACATCAACACTCCTTTGACACATTGCACTCACACATCCATATTTGTTGATTGTGCTCATACATGTCATGCTCGATGGACATATCATACTCACCACAAGTTTGCACCCCATGCATGGATTGACTCACATTATGATTGCCTTGTTGCATCTTGTATTCCCATGTCATCCATGATATATGAGCTTGTTCACTTCCTTAGCAAATTTGTTGTGATCTTCCTTGATGGCATTTTCATACATCATGATCATATGGTCCACCATCAATTGCATGATAACATATACATATTGAGCACCCATTGCCGTGTTCATGCTTTTGATGCACCATCCCATTATGATATCATTTTGCAAAATGGTAGAATTTATCGCTTTGTGCACCATGCTAATTACCCCATGAATGCTTTGCATATCATTCTAGATCATCTTGATAAGCATCATGTGTCTTGCCACGCACTATCTTGCCGCACGGACTCATTCTTACATGATGGACACTTTGTGTGCGCTAACCATTGTATTTCCGAGTGTACTTTGTGTTTGCTCCTTTTTCATGTATACCACTCCGGAGACACCTTGGAGTACTTGGATTGCGCAATGCCTTCATCTTCGTCCGACTACAAGTCCGTCCACGACAACCGTTTCCATGGTGATGAGGATCATGATCCGAGGTCGGATCTTTCGCAAGGGGGGGGGGGAGATGATGCGGAGCATCCCACGTTCATCCCCATGTACACTCCGACTACTCTCCAAGCCCCAAGGATACGTAAGATGAGACCTCGACTATGCGCCATTGGACACAAGGTGAACCCGTTCCTAAATGCTTCCCCTTTCCATTCGTGTGAGACATGGTTGCTACCTAATGCAAGGACACTACGCATGCCTAGGTACCAAGGAGACCCTCTCGGAGATGCTCGGAATGATGGACAAGTCCCCAAGTACAAGGATGAAGGAGCACGACGAGAGGAACCGGAGAAAGGCTACAGGACCCGGACATCCGGCCCCGGCCCGGACATCCGGCCCCTGAAGATGTCAACAACAACAGCAGCCCAGTCATCGAAGTGCTACAGGGCCCGAACATCCGGCGCCCCGCGACAGCCCGGAAATCTGGCGCCAGCCCGGACATCCGGCGCCCCATCACAGAACGTCCAGAAGCTGGATCAAGCCAGCCCGGACATCCGGCCCGCCAGCCCAAACATCCGGCGTCTCAGGAAGGCCCGGACATCCGGCCCGACGCCCGGACATCCGCCCCCCTGCCTGTGTGCAGCTCATCCGTGCCGAGTCCCATGTACACCCTCGTCCCTTTGACTATATATACTCCCCCACCTCCTCCTAGTTAGGGTTAGCGTTGATTTAGCTCATTTGTGAGATAGAGCCTCGCTCATCCATCGGATCTCCTCCTCGTGAGAGATCGCGGCCTCTTCGGAGAAGATCCACTTGGATTCAAGACCCCTTTACGGGAAGATCCCCTCGTGGATTCAAGACCTCCTCTCGGAGAAGAACGGTTACTCTTGTATCTTCCCTTTGTTGATTTTGAATCTTGTGTTAACTTAGTGTTTGGTGATCTAGCCTTGTGTGATCGATTACTTGTCGGTTTAGTGATTCTCTCGTTTTCCCCCGTGCTTCCCCTTTGTGCTTCCGTGTGTTCTTCGTGATTCCCCGTAGGATCCACTCCAAATGTGAAAGATCGTCACCATAGGGTTCCGCCCTACATCATCTTGGTATCATGAGCCACGTTGATCACGTTTTTGGAGCCCCTACCCTTTGTTTTCTAGCTTGATTTTGTTGATTTCGTCCTAAATCCGAAAATCCCCACCAAAAATAGCCCCCAATTTTATTTGTGATTTGTTGGTTTGATGATGTTTTGTTGATTTTGATCCATGGATTTGCTTGGTTTCAAGTGGATCTAGCATCTCCCCAAGTTTCCCCATCTTTCCTCCACAAAATCTCTTCAATTTTGACCCTGAAATCTCAATTTTCTGCCCCAAAATCGAGTTCCTCGAGTTCATCCTCGGATTTCGAGCCCAGACATCCGCCCCGACCCCCGGACATCCGGCCATCCCGAAAATCCGGCCAATTTCCCGGACATCCGGCTCCTGGAGCGCATTTTCGCGCAAGTTTCTGGACATCAGGCCCCGGAAATCCGGCCCGACCCCCGGATGTCCGGCCCCTGGGATTTCAGCTTTTTCCGTTTCACCGTTTTGACCATAACTAATTCATCCGGAGTCCATTTTTGACGTTCTTTAGCTCGTTTTGAAGCTCTTGACTGGAATCTTCTTCGTAGCTCTGATCCCAAAAAAAGATGGCGCAGAAAGGGTCCAGGATTTCAGACCGATCAGCCTGATACACTCAATTGCAAAGCTTATTGCTAAAGTGCTCTCAATGAGGCTATCATCAGTAATCCACCACATAATCTCGTCGGCCCAATCGACCTTCTTGAAGTCCAAAAGCACGCAAGACAGTTTTCTTTTTGTTCAGAATGTTATCAGATCGCTCCATAGGAAGAGAGCGTCGGCGCTCCTATTCAAGCTAGATATAGCGCGGGCTTTTGACAATGTTTCTTGGGAATACTTGCTAGAACTGCTGTAAGTGCTAGGCTTTTCAGCGCGCTGGCGCGACTGGATTGCGCTGCTCCTCGCCTCAGCATCATCATCATTCCTTCTCAATGGCACTGTAGGACGCAAGATTAGACACTGCAAGGGGCTGCGACTGGGAGACCCGCTTTCACCCCTCCTCTTCATCATCACCATCGATCCACTCCACAGACTATTACAACAAGCAACTGAGTTAGAGATGCTCGCCCCCTGCCTGGCAGAGACATCTCCCTTCGGGTTAGCCTCTACACGGACAACACCGTAATCTTCACCAATCCAGAGAAAGTAGAGGTCGACGCCCTGCTCGACATTCTTCGCGGTTTTGGTCAGGCAACCGGGCTGCAAATAAATCCTGCAAAATCGATAGTCACTCCCATCCGCTGTGAAGAGATCAACCTCCTAGATATCCTGAGAAATTTTGGTGGGGCAACAGTGGGATTCCCCTTAAGATACCTAGGCCTCCCACTAACCGTTTCAAGGCTGCGCCTAGTCCACATCCAGTTCATCCTTGATAGGATTAGGGCAAGACTTGCGGGATGGAAGGGCAAGCTCATGACCATTGCGGGCAGAAGGGTTTTGGTGCGCAGCATGCTCACGGCGCTGCCCACCTTTGCTCTGTCCGTGCTCCGGGCGCCAAAGATTTTTTTTGCTGAGGTTGACAAAGTTCGCAGAAGATTCCTATGGGCACAAGAAGATGAACTCACCAGTGGGAAATGCAAAGTTGCATGGCCTGTAGTGTGCTCTCCTATTGAAAATGGCGGGTTGGGAATTTTGGACCTGTGCCGCTTCAGTAGAGCACTACGACTGCGATGGCTTTGTCTGTCCTGGACCAGTACGGACAGTCCATGGATTGGCATGCAGCTGCCATGCGATGAGGGAGATCGAGCTCTGTTCATTGCATCCACCTCGATCATACTGGGCAATGGCGAGAAGGCCTCCTTCTGGCACTGCCCATGGATAGGCTCGGGCAACCTGAAGACAGCCTTTCCCGCTCTATTCAAGCACTCAAGAAGGAAGAACCGTACGGTCAAACAAGCATTAACAAATGACACATGGATACAAGATCTTGCTCATGGAGACACTCAACACCTTTGGGCAGAAACAATCAGGTTGCATAGGTGGATACAAGCTACTGATATTCGCCTTCAAAACCATGTCAGCGACACCATCAAATGGAAGCATGAAGCATCAGGAACATACACTGCTAGCTCTGCCTATAAGGCGCAATTTCAAGGCCTCATCAAATCTGATTTCACGAACATGATTTGGAGCACCTAGGCACCTGCTAAGATGAAGATCTTCACATGGTTACTGCTCAAAAACAAGTTATGGTGCAATGACCGTCTCCAACGGAGAGGATGGCCAAATGAATATTTCTACCAGCTATGCATCCAGAGTTTGGAATCCTCCATGCACTTGTTCTGGCAATGCCCGCTGTCGCTCCAGGTCTGGACGAATGCGGCGAATAGAGGTGGCTGCAGCTCTCTCCACCCTTTGAAATGGCAAAGAAAGGCTAAGCCGACGGCCATCATTGCTGCAATGATCGATGCAGCGCGGCCAGAACACAAGAAGGCCCTCAAAACAAGCATCATCCTCATCCTCTCCGAGATTTGGAAGGCTAGAAATGAGAGCACCTTCAGAGGCAAGATGGCAACGCAAGCTACCATCACAGCGGGCATCCAACGAACACTAGAATTTTGGCGCCAAGCAGGAGCAACTTTTTTGGAGCACCCTTTCTGGGACCCTCCCTGAGAAGAGTAGCCATAGCATCATACATGCTTCTTTTGCATTTCTTCTTCTTTATCTCCTTTGATCCTCGGACCAGAACCCACGCTTGATGTTTTAACACCTGCTCCCTACTTTCGATCAATACAAGCCAGCAATCAGCTGGATCTTTCAAAAAAAAAGTGCAATAGACATGACAACTTTTAACCCAAAAAAAATTCATCGAAATATATTGATATGAGATCTAGTTTCGAAGATCTCGTCGCGAGGGATTTAATGGTGAAAACGAATCTTCAATCGGATTTTTATTTAAGAGATAAAACATTTTAAAAACTGAAAATCCAAAAAGATTCCCACATGTATGCATGCGGTGACGTGTCACAGTCTGCCACACAACACGTGTGGGCGTTAGCGTTGTCCTTATATGAAATGCCCCTAGGGCTGATAGAATATGCTTGCATATACTAATTGGCCATAAAGCAGTGGTATGCACATTGGTAGGTAATTAAATGGCCATTGTGTGAAGCAAAATTATGAGAATGCAGATGATTCATAGTCAATGCATACACAATTTAATGACTATACTATGATGTCACATACATTTACAATTTAGCTCTGCAACTTGGAATTCATTTTGTCCAAGCTTCAGCAACTTGGAGCTCATTTCGTCAAAGCTTCTGGTCTGCACATTCCAGATTTTGGTTCCCATAGTTTAGGCCTTGTACATAGAAAACATTGTCAGGATATCTCTCTGAATATGAACTACATCAAAATCAATCTTACGGAACTAAGCTAAACTTAGAGAACTAAATCCACAACATCTTACAAAAAAAGAGCAGACGTAGCAAATCTGTTTTCAAATTCGAAAATGCAAGGACAGTTGAATTAAACTTCAAACTGCAGGACACCAGGTGTACACTTATAACACAACTTATACAGGCACTCACCTAGTATATGAGAAAACGTATACAAAATTGAGAGTGGTTTTTCTTGCGGACTGCGGTCCGGGTTTCTACCGGGTACGCCGATGCCAAATGATATTGCCATGGGATTCGTGCAGTGTTCGTCGGTCAACATGTGTAGCCTCGTTGTGTACTGATGCGCAACCAATGTGTACATCTGTACATGCTGCATACCATTAAATTCAATACAATATTATTGGTTGCAGCGGCGGACGGTGTCTAGGTCATGGCATTGAATCCAGGCATATTTCCTCCCTAACGTTACTCTGTTCTTGGCGGCTTCGACTAGCGAAACAGTTCATTACGTGGCGGCGTCGCCATGGATCCAGAGATAACCATGGGGATTAATTCGTACGGGTTAGTACCTTAGCATTCCATAGATATTGTACGATTAACATAGTGTTTAATCGGTTTCTACAAAGTTGCAGATATGTCAACCAATGTTGTTCTCCTGGCTCCATTCATGAGAGGAATCTGCTTGATCCGTCTATGACATTTACTTGCTTCAACGCCAGCAATATCCTCCATCACAGGAAGATCAAAAAGATATGTATGTATAGCAGCTTACATCTATTCATTGTGGGCGGCTTGATTTATTTGCTGAATATACTGTGTAATTCACTATTCTTTTAAGAGCGTGGAGATCAAACTCCAAAGATGATTTGTTTACTTCCTGTATGGATGGATCTGGTGAATGGGACGACATTGATGTAAGCAAGCAGGCGATGATAAACGAAGACATTGAGTAAGTATGTTCACGTACATGGGATCTTAGTAACAACATTCATTGTGCGACCATGGCAAAAAAATTGATTGATATCGTGTTACAGAAAATGTAATGCTGACTCAAGTGAACACAGAGCTGCTGTTCATCATAATGTAGTACCTGAACCTTCCCAACATTCTGAAGCATCATGTTATTCATCATTCAACTGTGTTGACGACGACAAACAGAAAGAAGAAGTTAATTCAGGAGAGAGGTAGCAACAAGCATACTTTTATTTAACATGTGCTTTCAATGATCTTGGATCAAGCAAACATTACTCATGTGTCAAATGTTGTGTTTTTTTCTTTTCCAAAAAAGGGGGGGGGGGCTCCCCGGCCTCTGCATCAAGAGTGATGCATACGACCATCTTATTAACTAAAAATCAAATTGTGCCAACAAAGTTCCAAAGTCTCAAACTTAAAGAAAGAGAAGGCAGCTCACACAGAGCGCTAAAGGCTAGAAACACAAACTAGCCAAGAAAAGATGCCACAACCGGCTGGCTAAAAGGTAGGTAAACTAATTGCCTATCCTATTACATGACCGCCATCCAAACCGGTTGAAGATATCCCGAGCTACCATCTCCCAACGGATAGACCCAGTAACCAAATGCTCCCTGGCCTCCATCAGAGTGAGTAGCGACCACGAACAGATCACTACCGTAGCTCGGAAAATAACCTGCAACAAATGAATCCGTGATGTTCTGTTAAAAACCAAATCATTTATGCACAACCAGATGGTCCACAGCAAAGCACAGACTCCAACCCGAATATGTCTTGCTAAGGCAGACTCAATCCCATTAAGCCAACTCCCAAGTAAAGCATTAACAGTAGTCGATGGAGTAATGTTAAAAGCAATGTGTACCGTCCGCCAAAGGACCTTGGCCAACGGGCAATCAAAAAAGAGATGCTTAATCGTCTCATCCCGATCACAGAAACTACACCTAGTAGGTCCTGTCCAATTACGCTTTAATAAGTTGTCCTTTGTTAGAATAACTTGTTTATGGACAAACCACATAAACACTTTTATTTTCAAAGGAACTTTGACATCCCAGACATTCTTGGAAGTTGGAATGGAGCTCGAATTAATGACGTCAATATATATTGACTTAACTGTAAATACTCCAGACCTAGTCAACTTCCAGTGTAATTCATCAAGTTGGTCAGAAAGTTGAACCTCCATCAGGCTCCTAACTAAATGGAGCCAAACTTCCCAACGATTGCCCGCTAGCGACCGTCGAAACTAAATATTAAGGGGGATAAATTGAAATACCGTTGCCACGAACACCTCACCTCGTTGAGCAATACGATATAAAGACGGATATTGAATGGCCAAGGGTGAATCGCCAAGCCAAGTATCCTCCCAGAAACGTGTAGTAGCACCGTCTCCAATAACAACTCTAGTCTTACTGAACAGTGATTGTTTGACTTTCATGAGTCCTTTCCAGAAAGGCGAGTTAGTCAGCCTAACTGTTACCTGGGACAGAGTTCTAGTCTGGAGGTACTTGCTGCGAAGGATCTGCGCCCACATGGCTTCAGACCCAGAAGCGAGCTTCCACAACCACTTACTAAGAAGGCATCCGTTCTTAACCTCAAGATTCTCAATACCAAGCCCTCCTTGGTCTTTGGGTCGACAGATAATATCCCATTTAGCAAGCCGGTATTTTCTTTTAAGTTCATCACCCTGCCAAAAGAAGCGTGACCGATAGAAGTCCAGTCTTTTCCTAACACCAACTGGGACCTCAAAGAACGATAAGAGGAACATAGGCATACTCATGAGCACCGAATTTATCAAGATTAATCAGCCTCCGTATGACATGAGCTTACCCTTCCAGCAACTCAGTTTCTTCTCAAATCGGTCCTCGATACACTTCCACTCTCTGTTTGTCAGCCTACGATGGTGTATCGGAATACCAAGGTAGGAGAAGGGCAAACTCCCCAACTCGCACCCAAACAATTGCCTATACGACTCCTGTTCGTCTTTGGCTCTACCAAAGCAGAACAACTCACTCTTATGAAAGTTAATCTTTAACCCGGACAATTGTTCAAAGAGGCATAACAACAACTTCATATTTCTCACCTTGGCCAAGTCGTGCTCCATAAAGATGATTGTATCATCAGCGTATTGAAGGATGGACACACCTCCATCAACAAGATGAGGTACCAAACCACCCACTTGACCACTCTCCTTAGCCCTTCCTATCAAAATTGCTAACATATCCACCACAATGTTAAACAGGATAGGGGACATTGGATCTCCTTGCCTGAGGCCTTTGTGAGTCTGGAAATAATGACCTATATCATCATTCACTTTAATTCCCACACTCCCTTTTTGCGTAAATGATTCAACTTGCCGGCGCCATGCATCATCGAAACCTTTCATACGCAAAGCCTATTGGAGGAATGGCCACTTGACCTTATCATACGCTTTTTCGAAATCCACCTTAAAAATTACCCCATCTAATTTTTTGGAGTGAATTTCATGGAGTGTTTCATGAAGGACAACCACCCCTTCAAGGATGTTTCTGTCCGGCATGAAAGCAGTTTGGGATTGTTGCACCACAGAATGCGCAATCTGTGAGAGCCTATTAGTCCCGACCTTGGTGAAGATTTTGAAAGCCTGTTGTGTTACTCAGCACAATTATCAGGCTGGGCAATTTGAGTGTAATCAAGATTCAATGAGGAAGTTCTGCAAAGACAGATCATATACAATGTTCAAATCGGAGATTGGAGTTAAATTTGAATCATTGGAAGAGGCCTACCAGTTCTACAACATGTATTCGGGTTACTGGGTTCAGCATCAGGTGCGGCAACAATTATAGGAATGCCAGGCGTGTCAGAACAATGCAAGAATACAAGTGCCAGGATAAGGTAGGATATCTGCCACTATGATTACACCCTCGATATACATTAAGCCAGTAGTTTTGTTACATTCATGGTTTTGCAGAAACAACAAAAATGTCTACAACCATATGTGGCTACAAAGCAATTGCATGGCTAGCTATGACTGACAGTGTGAACTCTTCATCCTGGTATGTTAAAGCTTTTGTCGAGGATCACAACCATGACATGGTAGATAGTTGTGGAGAGAAAAAATTGTCATCCTCCCATAGAAACATTGACAACCACATAAATAAAACTATAAAGCATTTAAGGGAGAACAATGTTAGGCTTCCGAGGGTAAACTGCATTCTAGGCAGTTTTTTTTGGTACAATGGATAAAGTACCAATAGATAAAAAAGTCTATGGACCGTTTGTTCAAGTATAGCAATAGATGCACTACAAGATGACATGCGTAAAACAATGGAGAACTTTAGAAGCATGATATCCAACGATCCAAGGTTTGTCTTTACAACACAACTAGATGAAGAAGACAGACTAAAATCATTGATGTGGACTAGTGGTCGGAGTCGTAATATGTATCGTTATTTCTGTGACGTTGTCACGTTTGACACAACATACAAGACAAACATTTATAAAATGCCTTTTGGCATGTTCGTTGGCATCAACAACCATTTCCAAACTGTAATATTTGCTGGTGTTCTACTAACCAACAAGACGGTTCACAAATTCAAATGGGCATTCACTGAGTTTGTAGCTATGATGGGAGGTAAACCACCGACAACTATATTGACAGGTAAAACTAAATCACACAAAACCTTTATATTTGGTTTTATATTAATTGCTTGACTGACCTTGCAAATTATTTGCATTTGTCAGACGAATGCCTAACAATGACTTCGTCTATGAAGGAATGCTTCAAAGAAACAACCCATAGGTGGTGCAAGTGGCATGGACTAAAGAAAGCGAAGGAAATGTTAGCTCCTGTTTACAAGAAAGACAGATCTTTCGGCGATGCTTTCCACAAGGTTGTGAACCATATGCTTACCATAGAAGAATTTGAGGATGGTTGGGGTTTTTTAGTATCCAAATACAAACTTTCGTCGAATCCTTTCATGACAAGAGTGTATGAAGTGAGGCACATGTGGGCTAAGCCATACTTCAAAGATGTATTTTGTGCAAGAATGACCAGCACCCAAAGATGTGAAAGTGCAAACCATATATTGAAGGTTTATGTCCCATGCGAGTCAACAACTAACCTGTTTGTCAAGCAATACACAAAGCTAGTGGAAGACCGTGAGAAGGCAGATGACCAGGCACAAAAAACGCTCACAAGTATGGATACTATTGTAATTGACATCAGTATAAAAATTAGCATCTCAGACCCGTGGAGCTTAACAAATGATATTTGCAAACATCTCCTGTAACCCCGCGTGGTTATCCAATTGAGAAACATGCTGCGTAAATATAGACAAAGAGTGTATTCAAATTGTTTAAGGTTGAGCTACGCAAGATAACCTCATACATCCTGGTACCATCTACTGAACCAACTATTTTCATAGCAAAGCATGTCTATGCAGAAAGCAGGGATGCATGGTGAAGAGGTTGTTACACAATTTCTTTGGAGCCATCCACATGAATGTTTAAGTGTGAGTGCAGGTTGTTTGAGCACTTTGGCATAATATGCTGCCATACCATGCTGGTGAGATATGATTTTAATAAGTATAAACATGCTGACTGTCGACTTCGAGTCGTCTTTATGAGCTTACATCGCATGTCTAATTGACACAGGTCATGATACAAAACGGAGTTATGCTAATCCCAGACTGTCATGTACTAAATAGGTGGACAAAAAACACAAGGATGGGTGAGGTTCCCTGCGAAGGAAGAGACAGTGAAGATAATGATGCTGAGGTTGCACAGTCTGTTAGGCAGAAAAATATACTTTGCTACTGTTGACCTTGCAAGCGTCGGTGAGTACGATGACATAGCAGCCGGAATGGCAATGAAAGGGATTGCAAAGCTTACTAAATAGATAATGGCACACAAGTCAACAGTTCGTACAACGTGCCAAGTAGGGTACAACATACCTTTTACAGATGCAAGTGAGAACCACAATAATACCCTAACACAGTTGAATCAGACAACTACACAACTGAAGGACTACATATATACGATCACTACAAAAAAAAATACTTCCGTGATGATACGTGTTTGTCACAGTAGGTCACGTTTTCTGTCATGCATCTACATCCATGACGATTTTATGACAGAATCAAGATAGTCATACCTCTGCTGTCATAGAAGTGTTCCATGACATTACCAAAATTATCATCACGGAAGTGTCCACTTCCATGACGATAAATCACGCGTCATAGAAGTGCTTTCGTCAAGGGTGATCGACATGTGGCATCCACCGTAATGGCTCGCCGTTAAGCTATCAGGTCCGGTTTTGGATCCGATAACCCGTTAACAGCCCCGACCAATGGGGATTTTCCACGTGTAAAATCATCATTGGCTGGAGGAAACACGTGTTTGCTCACCGTTGGGACAAATGTCATCCACTCATTGGACCGAAGGCGCCTATGATACGTCGACACGTGGCACGGCCCAACAAAGGCCCATTCCTGTGAAAAGGCTGAGCCGTTTGACTTGGTCAAAAGGTGGCGGGCCGGCCCACGGAAAGCCTGTTAACGGCTTGTTCGCATATAGCCCACTTACGGCCTGCTAACCCAGGGCCTGTTATGATCTATCCGAATTAGGCCTAGTAGTGTCATCTGGGCCATCCAATATGATTCCAGCCCGTTTTAACTTCCGGCCCATGTATGGCCCATGACGTCTTTTGGCCCATATGAGGCCCTTTGTAACTCTTGGCCCATTAACGACCCATGGTGAAACTGGCCCGTAATGAACAGTGTATCACTTTATACCCATTAACAGCCCATTATTCCATTGGGCTGTTTCCAGCCCATGTTATCTTTCGGCCTTCTCAGGGCCCATTTATTCTTGGGCTCATTTCCAACATTCGTTTACTTACAGCCCGTTACTATCATTTTCTGCTTGTGGGCCAAATTCAGCCCATGGTTACAGTCGGCCCGTTTGTGGCATGTTAATACGTTGGGCCGTTTTCATAGCGTCATCAAATACAACCGATTAACGACGGCCCGTTATGGTCGGCCCATGAACGGACGATTCCAACTCTAGCCCGTTTATGACCATAATGCGGTCTGTTATTGGCCCATGTTTGGCCAATTGATCATACGGCCCGTAGAAGGCCCATTGATGATATGGCTCGTAGAAGGCCCATTGTGTCTACGGCCTGTAGAAGGCCCATTGTTTCTACACCCTGTAGAAGGCCCATTGTTTCTACGGCCCATAGGAGGCCCATTGTTTTTAGGGCCCGTAGGAGGCCCATGGTAACTACAGTAAATATGTAGCCCATGGTTATTGTGGCCTAGTTTTAAAAAATAGGTTATTGCGACCACTAGCAAACCGCAGAAAAAGAACTACACTGACTACAAGCAAACAAATAAACAAGACAATAAGGAAATAAATAAGCAAGAAACTTACGCTAGGCTATCACGGCTATTACACATATTATATCCACTGGGCATCAAAGTTCACCACCAGTGCAAATATAGGGAACAAAGCAGCATATCATATACACTGGTTGTCAAAGTTGGCGACTAGTGCAAATAAACGTCGCAGCAAAACAAGTCCAGAACTGAAACCACTTCAGAAGAGCTCAAGAAACAATATCCTAGGTACCCATAATGCTGGCAAGATGCTTAGCAAGCTTATTAACTTTCTCTTGTTTGGCGCTTAAATCCTCCAGCACTTGCTGTTGCACCAGAAAGTATGCATCTGAATTCTGTAGGGACTTCCTCAGTCCTTTGGTCTCCTGTCGCATAACATCGGATCGATGTCTTTCAACTTGAAGTTGAGACTCAAGAAGCCGAACTGATTCAGGCAGCGAGTTCGAAGAGCTGGTGCCAGCAGAGCTAGTAACTCGAACACTACATCAAGACAAGACTTTGGGGTTGTCTCAGTGTCTTTCAATATAGTTTTTATCATCTTTCTTGGAGACCAATAGGGATGTCTCACTATCTTGAACCTTATTTGCATTACTTCGGGGTACTCTTCTCCAATATTTTATCCGCATTCTAAAAGAGAAACAAACAAACACATCACATGTTTACAATGTAGTATATGAAACTCATTTTGGTAAACCAGTTCAGTAGTAAGGTGGATAGGATAACAACATGAAACAAATATATATCTATGTATTATGGTCACTGTATGGTCTATATCATTCTAGTTTATGTTGCCAAATCAAGATAGATACAGTTTGAATCATATCTATTTAAGAAAAAGCAGCATAGACCGAATATAAGTGTGGGAAACTACATAGCAATAACAACACTTGTAATGTGCATGGCATGAGAACATAACTGTTTATTCAATTGAAACTGAAATCAACGTAGAGCAAGTTACAACAGCAGACACGTTAAAGAAACATGTTTAAAACATACCTGTTGCGCCATTGGAGTTTCAGTTGCATCCTTCAAATTTGAAATTAGTTAGTATGAGTAAATACAGTGATGCAAGAGCAAAGTAGTATGAACCATAGCTACGGAACCTAACTTGAACAATTCTTCTTATGCTTTAAGCGTTGACTTGGGGTTCGGAATGGTGGTTCTCGTGCTTTGGGCACTGCAGTTGCCTTACTAACTGCTTGTGTTTGGGTGCTCTGTGGTGGAGACGGTGCTGTGTCAACTGGAACTGGGTTACTATCTGCTGGGGTTGGGGTTAGAAGGGGTGTAGCTGGCTCTTTGTCCAACTAGGTAGGGGTACAATCTGCGTGAATTTGGGTTATGTGTGGTGGGGCTGGTTCTTGGGCAAGTACAACCGTGGTTCTATCTGCATCCACAGGTAGCACGATCTTTTCTGAAGACCGTGTTTTTACTCCCACAGATACTGTCATCACCCCCTCCAATTTAAATGGCTGATAAACAAGAAAAGTAATTGAATGTACAGAAATTGTAAGATAGACAGGTGCAATGGATAGTAGGGAAGAAAACATGGCATGAAATAATTCACATTTATGTTGTCTAACCAAACAGAATAGCAGGACATAATTTCACAAATATGATGGCTAATTAAACAGGATAGCATGACACAATTTCACATGTATGATGGCTAACTAAACACGATAGAATGACATACTTCAAAATATGATGACTATGTAAACAGGATGACATGATATAACTATACGATGTGTCTATTAAAGTGGTTGGCATGCCATAAATCACAAACATGCCGTCGATGGAAACATGATGGCATGATATAATTCACGGATATAATGACATAATTCAAAATATGATGACTATGTAAATAGGATGAGATGATATAACTATATTATGTCTTTAGAAAATGGGTTGGCATGCCATAATTCAGATACATGCTGTCTATGTAAACATCATGGCATGATATAATTCAAATATATGATTTATATACTAAGCAAGTGAGCAGAGGGCAATCACATATATGATGTGTCAACTAAGGAGATGGCATTCAATATTGTGTATATGATGTAAAAACTAAGCATTGCAATACAACATATGCATGATATGAGTAATATAACCCTGCCAAGTTTGAGCATACACCTCAGGGGGATAATATGACTGGTTATCTGCCTTTGAATCCTCCTCTAAAGAGCTATCTATAACTAGCAAGATATCTGCTTTAGAAGATAGCATTGTCTGCTCTGAAGACCTTGTTTTCACTCCAGATTTCGCCATCACCAATTCAAATGGCTGATGCACAGGAAGAGCAGTTGAATATACAAACATTGTCGACAAATGCAATGAGAAATACAAAAAAAAGGATGGCATGATATAATTCACATATATGATGCTTGACTAAACAACATGGCATTGCATAATTCACATATATAATGCCTTGCAACAAGATATCATTGCATAATTCACATATATAATGTCTTGCAACGAGATGGCATTGCATAATTCACATATATGGTAATTAGACACTAAACAGGTGGCATTCACACAAAGCATGTCTAAACTAAGCAAATGACATAGCAATGCAAGATACCATACACACGATATGAGCAACATAACCCTGCCAAGTTAGAGCATGCAACTTGGGGGGTGGGGAATAGGACTGATCATCTGTCTCTGAATCCTTCTCTGAGGAGCTATCCGTAACCAGCAAGACATGCGCTTCGTCAGATAGCATTGTCTGCTCTGAAGACCTTGTTTCCACTCCAGATTTTTCCATGACCGTGCCGAATGGCTGATGCACAGGAAGAGTAATTGAATGTACTAAAATTGTTGACAAATTTAACACGTAATAAAAAATGATGGCATGATATAATTCACATATAAGATGACTGGCTAACCAGGGTGGCATTGTAAAATTCACATATATGATGCCTGGATAAACAAGATGACATTGCATGATTCACATATACGATAAAGAAACTAAACAGATGGCATTGACACAAAGCATGTCTAAACTAAGCAGATGACATATTTGATGTATACAGTAAGCAATGTAAGGCACCATATGCATGATATTACCAACATCAGCATGCCAAGTTAGAGCGAAGACCTCAGGGGGTAAATAGGAGTGGTCTTCTCCTTGTGAATCCCCCTCAGAATAGTTATCTTCCTCTTGATTACGATTCAAAATGGGTGGAGGGGGGGCTGCCTTTACGCCCTCCATGGAGCGACGTGTGCATGAAATTTTATTGCCATGCAAGGCTCGTCTCTTTTGCTCTACATGTTCAGCCCCATTGTGTACAATAACTGACATGCATAGGAATAAAACATAGTGAGATTATGTAAGGAGTGCATGCACAAATCCAGAGTGATGGTAGCAAACTATGGATAGACCCAAAACCAATGATAGCAGGCAGATAATAGCTTTAGTTAAAAAATACAGATAATGGATCCTTTAATGTTTGTTTGCACCCAACATGAAACTCATAGTAGACACCCAAGATTAACCAGATAGTAATGATTGCTGCCCCAATATGTACCCCACAACCATTTAAAAACTCAAGTTTCAGCATTAGTTTGGACCTGACTCGGAGTCTAATAGGTGAACACGATGATAAAGTAGCATGTCATCATATTAAGCGATGCATAACGTAAGCAGACATGGAGGAGTGCGACATCTCTTGCGGACCCATGTAGTCCTCAAGGTCATCTACTCAGTTGATGATGGTAATGCAGTTGTCGTGGCTGCCAGTGGCAGGGAAGAAGATCTGAGGCGGCGAAAGACAGTCTGGAGAGTGGATCCCTGCTGTGGTGAACCCTTCCATCGTTGGAGCATCTGAGATGGGGTGGAACACAGCGCAACAGGAGTAGGACAAACCACACAAGGTTTTCTTTGACACATATCTGTAACAGAAGTAATTGTATAAGGGCTTGTTTGAATTTGAGGATCCTAACAATGCAGGGATAGGAAATAGACATGAATAGGATAGGAATGCATGTGCAAAACAGAGAATTTAAAAACATAGGATTTCTGCCAATCTGGGTGTTTGATTCACAAGAATGGGAAGATCACATGATGCAAAGAAGCATGGTGAGATTAAGTCAAACCACAAGAAAATGTACGGTTATAATGCTATTATGCTACTATCTCTTAGTCTTGTGTTTCATGAATAGGAATTTGAAAAGGAGGACAAGTGGAAATTAAAATTCCTACAATTTTTCTTTCAAGGAGACACTAAAGGAACAAATCCTACAGTTTTCCTTTGCTCCATTCCTTTGAACCAAATTCATGAATAGTAGTACCATAGGAAACTTTCCAATTCCCATGTTTTTCCTTCACTTTTCCTTTCAAGCACTGGCGATTCTAGTAGGCAGGCTTGAGCAAGGAAAAGCCTACACTAAAAATATGTTTTTGTGCTACTTCTATTACTTTGGACCCAGGCCACTGCCCTACTAGCTCAACTCCCAGGCCCATCGACAAATGCACAACTCAAACGCGCAGAGATAAATAATGACAAGAGAGTCCATCACGGGTAGCTAAGTTGCCTCGTACCTCACTGCTTGTCATATAGTAGGATAAAATAATCGTATTTCACGTTACTACGTGTGCTCAGTGGACAATATATATAACATGTAGAGTAAAAGAGAGATGCAACAAGTGTACAACCTCTTTGGCGAAGCAATGTCGATCTCAGCGTGATTGGGTTGGTCGGTGAGGATGCTCCGGCTGACTTGGCTGTCGGAGGAGGGGAAGAAGATCTTAGGCATCTAGAGATGGAGCCCGGGGTACCGCTCCGCTGTGATGGAGGGTTTCATTGTTGGAGCAGCTCCGGTGAGTTGTATGACGCCGAGGCTGAAGCAGGACAAGAGAAACAACGTTAACCTGAGTGGAATTCTAATAGCATGTCCAACAGATGACGTAAAATACATAACCACAAAGTGCTAGATGTAAAATAAATCAGCCGCTCATCTCTGAACTTAACTGTCGAAACAGAATTTAACTGTCGAAACTGAACTTAACTGTCGAAACTGAATTGTACTGTCGAAACTGAACGCACTAGTAGCAAAAAAGCAGTAGCAGCAGCAGCAGTGCGTGCGAGAGCCGGGGCAGCTGGTCATGTAGTAGCATCAAGTGAGGCTACACGTTAGTCGACTGACTTTTTCATCTCTGGTCAGTCGATTTTCCAGCCATTGGATACGAAATCAAGGGCCTGCAGTTCATATTCAACCTCCACCACCCTGAGCCGCCAGCCACCACCAGCCAAACAGCCGCCCCTCCACCCGCGGCCGGCGGTGCACCGCCCTGAAACCACTCCCCACCGCCGGTCCACCGCCACCCCGACCATCCCTTTAGGCCCTCCCGTGCCGAGCTTTTTCTCCGGCGATCCCCTGCCACCGCCCCACCACCGCCGGCGATCACAGCCCCCACCCTGAACCCTAAGATAGATAGTGGGGTACCTCTCCGGCGAGCCCCCCTCCCCATTGCGGCTGGTTCTTCCTTAATTCCGATGAGCCCCCCACCCCCTGGAAATCGACTGACCCAAAAGTCGATTCAGCCGACTGAAGTGTAGCTAAATCGGAGCAGCGCCGCAAGAAAGAGCAAGAGCGAGAGCAACAGAGCGAGCAAGAGCAGACCAGACAGGGGACCGAGAGCAAGAGCAGAGTAGCAGCACGAGTGAGAGCTAAAGCAGCAGTAGCTCCTACTGATGTGGACGTCGTCGCCAAGGGAGCGACGCCGTGGAGGAAGTGGTCGGCGATGCCGCCGTGGATGGAGCCGCGCTGTGTCGGCTCGGGACCGAGCACCGACAACACCGTGAGATCAAATCAAGAAGAAAATGCGGCGATTAGTGTACAACCTCTTTGGTGGCACCGATTAGGCCGCAACTTCATCTGAGGAAACGGTGATGATGCTGCTCTTCCGGTGGTGCAGGTGCAGATGGTGGTGTGGGAATGGAGGTGGCACGAAAGACGAGGGGAATAGGGATGGCACCCATAGGGTATGGGTACGGGTGGAGCTACCCATACCCTTACCCATCCACCCTGAACTTACCCATCACCCATACCCATACTCGTCAAGGGTACAATTTTTTCCCATACCCATCACCCGACAGGGTATATGGGTACATGCGGGTAAAAATACCCGCATTTACAACACATCGATTGAGTAGAAAATAGTTGTGAAAAGCAATATATAATCATAAATTTTTAATAGCGACAAAGTTTAAACAACAATGTACAACAACATATTGTAACAACAACACATTCTCATAAACAAAAATACTTGCTTATAAAGTGACACATAAAAATGTTAAAAAACAACACATACTCATAAATAAAAACACATAGGCATACACTTTAAGTTCAAAAAATCAAGATAAATCATAGAGATAATTTGACTACACATTAGAGTTTTTACCTAGCGTGATTAGGAGGGGAAAATTAATACATTAGGATATTAACGGAAACCCATTTGTCAACATTTTAGATGGGTACATGGATACACGGGCATGGGTTATACGATCCCATACCCGTACCCTTTCTACCCGACGGATATGATATTTTCCCATTTTACCCATGGGTAAATTTTTATCCCATACCTTTACCCTAATAGGGTTTTTACCCACAAGGTACGCGGGTAATGGGTACCCATTGCCATCCCTAGAGGGGAACATCAGGGCAACTCCTTGGAGGTGGAAGACGGGGTGGGTGAACCGGCGGGACACGAGATCGATGATGGATCCTCATCCGGTACGGTGGATGAGGGACGTCGAGGTGTTGCTGTGGACGACATCGTTGGGGAAGAGGCTCTGGCTGGGTAGCGAAGGGAGGAGGGTGTGGGGCTTCGCGGGTTTTCACGGCCTCGGTGTATGAATGGGTGGGCAGATGGGATGGGAGTGGGGAACCATGGCTTAGGGACGCGCTTGTCCGAAATGTGGGGTAAGTTACGAAAGTACCGCGACCGATTTGAGCTAGGAGGTTCTTTCGCTTCAGGGGTATCACGGGCATTTCGGTGTCGGGATTTCACAGGAGGTGTGAGTTTTCACGCGCGTTGTAATTTTGGAACAGCAAGGCGTGGGTTGAGATGGAGGGAGTTGTCGGAGCACAACGAGACAAAGATATATCTTAAATATTTCGGGGTAACAAGGCGCGAGTTGAAGAGGCGGGAGTTTCGCAGCACGATAGACAGAGACGCTAGCTTGAAGTTTCAGCATAACAAGGCATGGCTTGAAATTTCGGGAGAACAAGCTTAACGTGTACCAAAAAAATACAATTTGCACATCATCATTAGAGAGAGCCATGTCCCGTTTTACTATATTACTAGAAATGCATTCAAATACAACAAAAAAAACTAAAAAAATTGGGACAACAAACATAACGTGTAAAGTACCAAAACAATTTGCACTTCCCTCAACAATAAAAAAACAATGTGTGTTGTCTAGCATATGGACTAAATTTGAGTACATTTTCCCTGTTTGAATGGGATTGTACTCGGGTTAGTTATACAACCATCTAAATATTATCTTCACAACACATGACATGAATATAGGAGAAGTAAATTCCTATATAAATACGAACTACATATACATACGATCTCAAATTCAAATATATCTATCCATTTTATGTTAAATTCAAATCATAGTACATGTATGCTCTAGCTAGATGTTCAGAATCTAAACCATGTATGATATACTACGTACAATGTGTTTAACACGCACAACACACACACAAACACCATTTAGACTAGTAAGGTACACGTGCATTGCACGCATGAGATTTGGCAACTAAATTATGAATAAATACCACATTATAGCATGTAAGCTTTGAGTCATATATGCATGATGTAGATGTTCGTTTAATTCGTATAGTTCATTTCATTCAAAATCATCCAATTTTTATAAGAAATCTAATCTATTTTAAGATTCATGGGATTGTGGGTTGTAAGGCATAAAGTAAAAACAAATAATGGCAAATCATGTAGAAAAACATTTTGGCAATTCTGATACGGAAGATTCTAGAACAAAGAAGAAGTGCTTGTGTTTTGAGGTTTGTGCATTATGCTTAAGTTCAACCATGGAGTCTTCTAGATTGTACATGTGGCAAAATCTGGAGGAATCTAGATGATATCCAACGGCCAGTAGTGCTCAAATTTGCCATCTCTGCACCATCGGATTGGCCTCAACCAATGACCATCTTTCAAAGTTAAAGTTATCCGCACACTATATAAAAATATAATATATATAGGGGTATAGATATAGATATGTGATGCAAAAGCCACCCATCATCTCCAATTAGAATAGTGTGTCCATGCACGGATGCAATGTGGCCAAACGATGTCTGCCATCGGTATCTCAAATTCAAATCAGTCTGACCTTGTTCAATGTGTATATAGTACAACATGCTCATTTCCAAACCACACCGCGCATATCTCAGTTATATTCATGCATGCATGGGTTTCAAACATCATGATCTCTTATTCAAATATTTGAATTCAACTTTACATTGATTATGACCTCACCTAGTCTTTTACACCACACAGTCATCTTCTCTTTATAATTGTACCACTAACTTTCTCTCGTGCATGCATGCACACACACTACCAGTCGGCATAATCCATCGCACACATGCAATCTTTTTCTTCAGGGCGGTCTCCCATGTAGGCACACACACACACACATACACACACACACACACACACACACACACCTCCCCCTCTCCATCATATCGGGCATTCTTTATCTCTCACATGCATGCGCAACGATCGATGTTCCTATATGTGTGTATATATAGCTAGGTCTTTCACAGTTTTCCACACAAACCGATAAATCTATATATCTAGTGAGGTGTCACCCTCTTTCCCACGTCCACATCGATCAATCTATACCTCT
The DNA here is from genome assembly GCF_002162155.2 of Triticum dicoccoides. Taxonomy (NCBI): domain Eukaryota; kingdom Viridiplantae; phylum Streptophyta; class Magnoliopsida; order Poales; family Poaceae; genus Triticum; species Triticum dicoccoides. Next base: position 287,943,655 of record NC_041391.1, read on the forward strand.
CTATATAGGATTGCATAGCTAACACACCCACATTAATTATATATCCAACGCCCCCCCTCTCATAATCCATGCCTTCCGCTTCATCTCTCAGATGTGCGCAAAGTGGCGAAGACAGGGGGCAGCAAGGGCCCTGCCCCCCTAACATCACTATATATCGAGGCTAATATGAATGTGTCATTAGACAATTGCTGCTAAAATGGTTTAAGTTGATGAATTGGCCCTCCTCGTAAAGGATTAGCAATGCTTGGCCCCATAGCTCATTTATTTTTCATGGCTCCGCCACTGCGCGCAACAGCGCACGTTCTCGCCCCCTCTCTTTAAATATCGATCTCGCACTTGTGCACTCCTTCATAGTCTCCCTCCACTTGCCCCCTCGCACCATCTTCTAGCCCCCCACTGAACTTTGCCACATGTACAATCTAGCAGACTCCATGATTGAACTTAAGCATAATGCACAAACCTCAAAACACAAGTGCTTCTCCTTTGTTCTAGAATCTTCCGTATCATAACTGCCCAAACTTTTTTTCTTGTGAGTTGCCATTATTTGTTTTTACTTTATTCTTTACAACGCACAATTCCATGAATCATAAAATAGATTAAGGGCTTATTTGATTCAAAGGATTCTCAAAGGAAATTTGGAGAATTCTAATCCTTAGGAATTTTTCCTATCTTGGTTGTTTGATTCGTAGGATTGTAAACCATAGTATTTTTTTCCATAGGATTCATTTGCACTAGATTTCATAGGAAACATCCCATCCACTCAAACCTCTTTGAAAGAATCTTGCGTTTTTTCTATGCACAATCAGACACTCGTACAATCCTGTAGGATTCAAGACGACATTCCACTCTAATCCCATGTTTTTCCTATTCCCGTGTTTTGGAAATCCTCAAAATCAAAGAGGCCCTAGTTTTTTTTATAAAAACTAATTGATTTTGAATGAGATGAACTATAAGAATTAAACAAAGGTCTACATCAGGCATATATGACTCAGAGCTTACATGCTATAGTGTGGTATTTATTCATAACTTGGTTGCCAAATCTGATGCGTGCAATGCACGTGTACCTTACTAGTACTTCGAGTATGTGCAGGACACATAAATTAGAATTCCAATGGCACGCTACACAGTGTCTCTCTTATAGTTCATGAAGCCACGTGGCACATGTGGAGGCATTGTCACGACCTCCTTGTGTGGATTGATCACAGTGACGTGCTACTAGTTCCAGAAGAATGCACTCGTCCTCTCTGAGCCACACTGGCGGTACATGCACAAAGAGAAGATGTGCACGCATGCCACACACGCACTCATTCCCTCGCACGCACACACGGGTACACGGGTGGACGCATTTTTATACGAAGATCCACCCATGTGATAATTTGACGCGTGTAAAGTCCTTCACTTCATTGATGGTCAATTAATACAGCGCATGAAAATTGAGTGGACGTGAGGGCGGAAGAAAGACATTACTACTCCACTGCGCGTATGCGAGTAGTTAAATCATGGGTTGCTAGTACTTCCATTGGTATCCTTCGTATTTTGTGCCAATTTTTGACCATATTTGTAAGTAACATAATATTTATGCATGTCATAAAAAGTGGCACAAAAAAGGGGCCAATAAACCAGGACGCAAGCAGCATGATCAATTTTTGCCAGGGCTACTGTTGGTGGCCTTTGTATTTAAATATGGACGGAGTGGAGTAGTACTATATTTATCTTAGCCTTGTAGGGCTCCCCCAGCGCCTACGTTCGCCTCCCCGCCTCGCCCACCAGATCCCGCCATGGAGGATCCCGCCATGGATAATCCCTTAGATCTCAGAATCCCGCAGGCTGCCCTCTCGCTGCGGCCCGCAGCACTGCCGCCTTTGAGCTAAACCCACATGTGTTTTAGAGGGGATCCATTGCTCTAGAATCACAGATCGGTGGCACCAGAGGACATGCCAGGGCTGCGTTTCAGGTGGTGGGCAGCAAGGGCAAATCGGGTCGAGGAAGCGTCGCATCGATTGGAGAGAAGTTCCAAGGAGCCGCGCCTGGTGCAACACAAGGCGGAGGCGCAAGTCGATCTCAGGGGAGATGCTGAGGGATGTCAGCATCTGGCAGCGTCACGTTGATTTCGAGCTAGGGCTAATGGCAGAGAGCATATTCACGGAGTCGAACGCAGAGGAAAGAACGCGCATGCCTACGCAATGGCATGAGCAGCCGGTGCAACTGTTGAAATGGGCAGTAGGAGAAGCCAAATTCCGGGACCAGTTGCGGCAGCGCCGCTGGGCATGCATCATAGGCGAGGTGAGCTGCCCTCCTTCCCTGCCAGCGATGCGGTGAACTTGCAATGCCATGTCGGTTTGCAACCTTGACAATCACTCCATCTATATGTATTGTAATCCTGTGAAAATACTTGGTCGTTTGGAAAAAGATGGTAATTGATTTATCACTAGTTTTAGAATGCTTGGTCGTGACAATCAACCGAAGCCACAACCAGAAGTCTCCATCACGTAATACTTCACGGTCGATCGCACCAATAGACTGTCGGTCGGACCCCCGTCTCACCGAAGGGACACACATCGGCTTGGTCTGACATGTACGACCAGTTACATCACTGACTTGTGCGAACGCATTTGAGCAGTGTAGTACTCCCTCTATCTCAGTTTACATGTCTTGCACGTGTACGTAGGTCGTTAATTTGACCAACTTAATAAGAGGCATAGATTACAAAAAATATATCATTACAAACTTCAAATATTCTATTTCTTAATGATATATATTTTTATGTTAAACAATTTATTTTATATAAGTTACATTGACGACCTAGATACACGTGCAAGCCTTGTAAACTGAGATGGAGGGAGTACTTGAAATTTATGTTCCACTAAACTCATCGGGAGCCGTTTCGGGCCTCAAAACCAAAACCATCAATTAATCTTTACCTTGTTCCCATCACATTCGAAAGTACTAGTGCTACAATTAAGTGCAAGCCTGCTCATACCTACTAGTACGTACCAAACCTGAACATGTTCCCACCATGCAGGTTTTAGTACTAGTGCTAGTACTTAGGTTATAAAAAGGGGAACTACCTAACCGAAAATTACTCTACCTTCCTCCTCATAAGTCCTTCTTCTTTGTCCGTCCTTGCCATGGCTGGTGTGCAGAGCTCTAGGTCGAGAACTACTCATAACAAGGGAGCGGCAACCAAGGCTATGAAAAAAAGAGAGGGCTCGCCGCTACGTAGAGACCTCGAAAGATCTCTTATGGGCAGGCGATGGCTCCCAGGAGCACCCTAGCCGCGGAGGCGAACATGCCGAGCTGGCGGCGCTGGAGTCGTTATCCCTCGAAGGCATGCCCGATCAGCTCAATAAGCACCTCAATAAGCACCTCAATAAGCAGAAGGAGTTCATCCATGGCTTGGTGGAGCTGCTGAAGGAGAGCCTCGATGACATGCCCGCTGAGCTCAATGAGCAGGGGGAGTTGACCGCCGGCCTGGTGATGCTGCTGAAGAAGAGCATTGCCTCGGAGAAGAAGGCGACCGGTGAAATCCTATGACTTGAGGAGGACAAGGCGAAGCTCTGCCACGAGCTCGACCTGCTGAAGGAGGAGAACGCTAGTTGGAAGAAGCTGTATGAGAATAGTAGTTCCTCGATGAAGATGCTGCAGGCCCTCGTCATGGAACAGAAGGAGGAGTTGGCGAAGCTCCGCATTGAGCACCCGACTGCTGTCAAGGTACGTAATGCGGCCATGGAACAGATGATGAAGGCTCGCGCCGAGAAATCATGCGTCATGGACAGAATGAAGAAGATGGCGGAGGAGACACACAAGAAGATGGAGGTCGTGGAGGCGATGAAGAATTAGTTACGACTCCGCGGCCAGCAACCCTTCATGTAGTGAGAGCAGCACCCCAGACTTGTGTGTGCACCTTCCTTCTTTTTTTGGGGTTGTGTTTCTTCTTTTGCTTCCTGTGTTTCGCCGCACGTGTCATGTTCTCTGCGAGGCATGAATAGAACAATGCTAACAATGAGATGACTAGCAAATTAGATCATTTTTATCTCCATATGGCACTGGGTTGCCGTGTTTCGTGCTCCTCTGTCGTAGTACTACTCCACTGGAAAACTTGAGTATACCGCACGGTTCTTTGATCCTCCTCAGGTCGTCGGCACATTTATTCAGGCAGTCAAATCACAAGGCCCCGCCTTCCAGCAGTAATGAGTCGTCAAATCACAAAGGTCCTTGCCTCTCGTGAAACCGACCAAGCTAGACTGTCCCGCCCTCTAGCCTTTTAAAAATTGTATACTTTTGTACAGTAGTAGTATCAATGGATTGCGCCATGGAGCAAAACAAACAAGATGAAATTCAAGAAAAAAGGTGGTACATATTGTCAGTGTCTTGGATTCAGGGGTATCCAGCCCTGCCTGCCTGCAGCCCACCACGTGGCTTCATCGACGGCCTGGTACGGCCCAGCTTCAACATCAACAACACAAGACCCTCGTGAGGGGCCGAGCCTCGCGAGGTGGGCGACGCCAAGACCCCCGAAGGAATTGGTCTCCTCAGGAGGGCTCCTGAGGGGCGAAGAGTTCTATGCAGGTTGCCTCACGAGGCTCAGGTGACGTGAGCCATGACGACCAAGGCCAGGCGGGCGCCAGGCGGGTGCAGAGTGCAGGTTTCCTCTTTGGTGCAAGGGAGGCAAGCCACAGGCGCGGAGTCCCTAGGAATCAGCCAAAGGTTTCCATTTCAGTGCAACGAGACCAAGACCGCAGGACTGCAGGATGGAGGTCATCGACGAGCCCACTGCAGCGTCACGACCAGAGGCTTTTAGCAGGCGAATACTTTTTCAGGATAGACTGTACTACTTGTCCCCTTTCTAATCCGGCCGTTGTGGGATCCCTTCCCGCTCATATTTGGGAAGAGGACCAAGGCCACTATAAATAGGACTAGCCACCACCATAGGACTTGACGAGATCAGAACAAGTAGAGCTAGCATACACAACACCAGCCCGAGAACACCTCACCTCCTGAGGCTTGTTCATCCTGTGTACTAGTTCATCCTCAGCCCTCTGAGGCAATCCACCACACCACACTGGATTAGGGTATTACACCACAACGGTGGCTCGAACTAGTATAAACTTTTGTGTCTCTTTGTCCCTTTGATCTCTACACACTAGGCTTAGGAGGATCGCGAGTAGGCAGGCTGGGTAGGTTGAGATCTCCGCACGCACCCCAGAGTTTGAACCTCTCAAGAGTTTTCTGATCCCTAAATCCGAAATTTGGCGTGGCAGGTAGGGGTGCGTCAGATCTTCTCTTCCGTCGACCAGTCCTCCGCCTCTCCACCAACGCCATGGCCGACACCCCGCGAGAGCACATCGAGCACTGGGTCATCCAGGCCTCCTCGGTAGAGCCTGCCGACGAAGAAGACCTCCACTTTGCCCTGCTCGCGGCCCGCGTTCCACCAGGGGCGAACAGCCGCGGGGGGCGCGCGACGCAACCTTCTCCACTGGCGCCACGCCGCAGCCGCGCAGCCGCGCGATCTACGAACTACGCTGCAGCAACCGCTCTGCACTCACGCAGGGAACAAGCAAACATGCAGGTAGCGGTCATCGTGGCCTGAGAACTCCTGCGGTGCAGGCTGCTGGGGGGCGGCCGTGACGCTCTGCTAGAACGGGTCGCCGAGCTACTAGATACTGCATGCAGGGGCAGCGCCATTCTGCACCGTGCCCACGTCGCAGGAGGTGGTGGGGGCGCGCGCTCATCCCCGACACAACTGCGTGCCCCCTCCTAGGGGCTCTGGAGAGCCTCTCGACCCAACCAGCCCCGTGGAGCAGCCCGCGCCACCCCAAACGTGCCACCTCGGCACGGGGCTGCTCCAGGCGACATCACGAGGGGCCGCGTTGGGGTGTCGGTCCCTGGCCAAAAGGACTAGAGGGCGGCTGAAGAAGGCGTGAATGTGAGGCAGCCGGGCGGCACTTCTGGTGCGAACAACCCGGAAGCCTACGTCCCCGTCGCAATGGATCCAGGGCACACACGGGGAGAGGGCCCCAGCCGATCCCCCATGCCAGTCTGGGCGCTGGATATTCACGAGGCCGAGCTCTCCTTCGAGCCGCCACCAAGCCCCGCCAACGTCTCCAATGGCGACAGCTTCTGGGTACAGCTAACGCCGCAGGAGCATGCTTACGCTGACCATGGATTGCAGGTGAACCAGGGTGCAACTGCCACCAGGACTTTTAGGACGACAGATCCCCCGCAGGAGCATGAAGGACATTGGGAGCAGCACGGGGGAAGCCCGGCGGTAGGGCCCTCCTCGCGTCGCACGGAGCAGGGCCCTGCCTGGAGGTAGGTTCACCGTCGGGGAAGGCGCCGGCGAGCCCTTCTCCCCGGTGGGGGGCCTACGGTCGCCGAGGACGCCGCCAGCGTCCCCCTGGCCCCTTGGTCTTGTCCTGGTTTCCGGTCTCCCCAACGGTGGTCAGGGATGGCGCACGGCGGGGTCCTCGTCGGGCGACATGAAGCAAGGCTCCGGCCTGTGAAGGTATCCGCTCATGACACTCTCACGTAATAATGAGTGGGGCTGTACACGCCCCGGAGTCTCCTGAGTGCCGCCATGGGGCCTCACGGGGGCTCCCGCCCACATCCTAGTGGAAGCACCATGCTCCGTGCTGGCCGTCGACACTGTCCCCAATGACTATGCCCAGCCAGTGGAAGCACTTAGCTCTTCGCTGGTGAGAAGACCGAAGACTGAAGACTGAAGACTAGCTAGGCGCCGGACGCAGTTGTCAGCTTTTTTCCTCCTTTTGCTTGCTGACCTTTTGCAGTAGTTTGTTTTCATGCATTTATAAAAATGGGGGGAGTTTTCTCATTTTGTGCCGCTCTCTTGCTTTCAATTCTTGCGTTCTTGTTGGAAGCTCTTGACCGCTACCCTGCCCTCAAGCGCCTCGTGAGTGGGGGCTGGGTACGGTGTACGCACTGGTGCCGATCGCTCCCCCCGGGGGCTCGAGGGTGCGGCCGCCCCGCGCGCCCACCTCGTCACAGTCGGGTAGTCGGCTCCTCACGAGGCAATCTACAGCAGGCCAGTAGGCCCCTCATGAGCCCGTGCTACCTCTTGAGCACTGCGTTGGATTTCCCCGAAGAGGAGAGGATGATGCAGCAAAGTAGCATAAGTATTTCCCTCAGTTTTTGAGAACCAAGGTATCAATCCAGTAGGAGACCACGCACAAGTCCCTTGTACCTACACAAAATGATAGCAACTCGCAACCAACACGATTAGGGGTTGTCAATCCCTTCACGGTGACTTACGAGAGTGAGATCTGATAGAGATGATAAATAATATTTTTGGTATTTTTGATAGATAGATGCAAAGTAAAAAGTAAAAGCAAAGTAAAAACAAAGCAAGTAAATAAAGCGATAGAGATTGATATGATGAGAATAGACCCGGGGGCCATAGGTTTCACTAGTGGCTTCTCTCAAGAGCATAGATATTCTACGGTGGGTGAACAAATTACTGTTGAGCAATTGACAGAATTGAGCATAGTTATGAGTATATCTAGGCAATGATCATGTATATAGGCATCACGTCCAAGACAAGTAGATCAAAACGATTCTGCATCTGCTACTATTACTCCACTCATCGACCGCTATCTAGCATGCATCTAGAGTATTAAGTTAAAAACAGAGTAACGCCTTAAGCAAGATGACATGATGTAGAGGGATAAATTCATGCAATATGATGAAAACCCCATCTTGTTATCCTCGATGGCAACAATACAATACGTGCCTTGCAACCCTTTCTGTCACGGGGTAAGGACACCGCAAGATTGAACCCAAAGGTAAGCACTTCTCCCATTGCAAGAACTACCAATCTAGTTGGCCAAACCAAAAAGGATAATTCAAAGAGACTTGCAAAGATAACTCAATCATACATAAAAGAATTCAGAGAAGAATCAAATATTTTCCATAGATAATACTGGATCATAAACCCACAATTCATCGGTCTCAACAAACACACCACAAAAAGAAGATTACATCGAATAGATCTCCATGAGAGAGGAGGAGAACATTGTATTGAGATCCAAAAAAGAGAGAAGAAGCCATCTAGCTACTAGCTATGGACCCGAAGGTCTGAAGTAAACTACTCACACTTCATCGGAGGGGCTATGGTGTTGATGTAGAAGCCCTCCATGGTGGATGCCCCCTCCGGCGGAGCTCTGGAACAGGCCCCAAGATGGGATCTCGTGGATACAGAAGGTTCTGGCGGTGGAATTAGGTTTTTGGCTCCTGTTCTGATCGTTTGGGGATACGTAGGTATATATAGGAGGAAGGAGTACGTCGGTGGAGCATCAGGGGGCCCATGAGGTAGGGGGGCGCGCCCAGGGGGGCACCCTCCACCCTCGTGACCGCCTCTGGCACTTCTTGGAGTAGGGTCCAAGTCTCCTGGATCACGTTCGGTGAGAAAATCACGTTCCCGAAGGTTTCATTCCGTTTGGACTCCGTTTGATATTCCATTTCTTCGAAACACTGAAATAGGCAAAAAACAACAATTCTGGGCTGGGCCTCCAGTTAATAGGTTAGTCCCAAAAATAATATAAAAGTGGAAAATAAAGCCCAATATAGTCCAAAACAGTAGATAAAGTAGCATGGAGCAATCAAAAATTATAGATACGTTGGAGACGTATCAGGCATCCCCAAGCTTAATTCCTACTCGTCCTCGAGTAGGTAAATGATAAAAAAGAATTTTTGATGCGGAGTGATACTTTGGCATAATTTCAGTATAAATCTTCTTACTTGTGATATGAATATTCAGATCCGAAAGATTCAAGATAAAAGTTCATATTGACACAAAAATAATCATACTTCAAGCATAGTAATCAAAGCAATCATGTCTTCTCAAAATAACATGGCAAAAGAAAGTTCATCCCTACAAAATCATATAGTTAGGCTATGCTTCATTTTCGTCACACAAATATGTTCCCAACTTCTATACCCCCGATGACAAGCCAAGTAATTGTTTCATACTCAAATAATCTCAAACTTTTTCAACCTTTACGCAATACATGAGCGCGAGCCATGGATATAGCACTATGGGTGGAATAGAATATGATGATGGGGATTGTGTGGAGAAGACAAAAAGGAGAAAGTCTCACATTAACGAGGCTAATCAACGGGCTATGGAGATGCCCATCAATTGATGTCAATTTGAGGAGTATGGATTGCCATGCAACAGATGCACTAGAGCTATAAGTATCTTAAAGCTCTACAAAGGAAACTAAGTGGGTGTGCATCCAACTTGCTTGCTCACGAAGACCTAGGGCATTTTGAGGAAGCCCATCATTGGAATATACAAGCCAAGTTCTATAATGAAAAATTCCCACTAGTATATGAAAGTGACAAAATGAGAGACTCTCTATCATGAAGATCTTGGTGCTACTTTGAAGCACAAGTGTGGTAAAAGGATAGTAGCATTGTCCCTTCTCTCTTTTTCTCTCATTTTTTTATTTGGGCCTTTCTCTTTTTTTATGGCCTTTATCTTTTTTTTCGGCCGGAGTCTCACCCCGACTTGTGGGGGAATCATAGTCTCCATCATCCTTTCCTCACTTGGGACAATGCTCTAATAATGATGATCATCACACTTTTATTTTTCTTACAACTCAACAATTACAACTCGATACTTAGAACAAAGTATGACTCTATATGAATGCCTCTGGCGGTGTACTGGGATGGTGCAATGAATCAAGAGTGACACGTATGAAAAATAATGCATGGTGGCTTTGCCACAAATACGATGTCAACTACATGATCATGCAATGGCAATATGACAAAAGTAATGTATGTCATGATGATGATGATGGAAGTTGAGGGAGTCCTGGACTAGGGGGTGTCCGGACAGCCGGACTATCATTATCCGCCGGACTCCAAGACTACGAAGATACAAGATTGAAGACTCCGGCTCGTGTCCGGATGGCACTTTCCTTGGCGTGGAAGGCAAGCTTGGCGCTACGGATATGTAGATCTCCTACCATTGTAACCGACTCTGTGTAACCCTAGCCCTCTCCGGTGTCTATATAAACCGGAGGGCTTTAGTCCGTAGGACAACATACATTACAACAATCATACCATAGGCTAGCTTCTAGGGTTTAGCCTCCTTGATCTCGTGGTAGATCTACTCTTGTACTACCCATATCATCAATATTAATCAAGCAGGACGTAGGGTTTTACCTCCATCGAGAGGGCCCGAACCTGGGTAAAAACATCATGTCCCTCGTCTCCTATTACCATCCGCCTAGACGCACAGTTCGGGACCCCCTACCCGAGATCCGCCGGTTTTGACACCGACAGAAGTTGCATGGCAATATATCTCAGAATGGCTATGGAAATGCCATGATAGGTAGGTATGGTGGCTGTTTTGAGGAAGATATAAGGAGTTTTATGTGTGATAGAGCGTATCGTATCATGGGGTTTGGATGCACCGGCGAAGTTTGCACCAACTCTCAAGGTGAGAAAGGGCAATGCACAGTATCGAAGAGGCTAGGAAAGGCGGAAAGGTGAGAGTGCGTATAATCCATGGACTCAACATTAGTCAAAAGAACTCATATACTTATTGCAAAAATTTAGAAGCCATCAAAAATCAAGTACTATGCGCATGCTCCTAGGGGGATAGATTGGTAGGAAAAGACCATCGCTCGTCCCCGACCGCCACTCATAAGGATGCACAAGCCAGGTACACTTCATGTTTCAAATTTGTTACACAACTTTAACCATACGTGCATGTTACGGGACTTGCAAACTTCAACACAAGCATTTCTCAAATTCACAATTACCCAACTAGCACGACTTTGATATTATCACCTCCATATCTCAAAACAATTATCAAGCATCAAACTTATTTTAGTATTCAATTCTCTCAAAAGAAAGTTTCACATATCTTGAACACTAAGTATATTAACATTAAGCAAATTACCATGCTATTAACGACTCTCAAAATAATCTAAGTGAAGCATGAGATATCAATAGTTTCTTTAAAACAAATCCACCACCGTGCTCTAAAAGATATAAGTGAAGCACTAGAGCAAAAATTATCACGCTCAAAAGATATAAGTGAAGTACTATGAGCAAAAACTATCAAGCTCAAAAGATATAAGTGAAGCACATAGAGTATTCTAACAAATTCCAAATCATGTATGGCTCTCTCAAAAGGTGTGTACAACAAGGATGATTGTGGTAAACTAACAAGCAAAGACGCAAATAATACAAGATGCTCCAAGCAAAACACATATCATGTGGTGAATAAAAATATAGCTCCAAGTAAATTACCGTTGGAAGTGGACGAAAGAGGGGATGCCTTCCGGGGCATCCCCAAGCTTTGACTTTTTGGTGTCCTTGGATTATCTTGGGGGTGCCATGGGCATCCCCAAGCATAGGCTCTTGCCACTCCTTGTTCCATAATCCATCAAAAGTGTTAGAAAGGAAGAGAGGGATTTGGTGGAATAGTTGTTGTATTGCTTGAGCCTCGTGGGCATATATATATAGGAGTACAATCATCTACTTGGAGTACAAGACAAGCCAGAACAAATCCTAGTCTATCTCGTCTTTCCTAATAAACATTATACTCAACATCCCCCCGCAGTCACAATGGTAGCGACGCAGACGATGAGACTGGAGAAGAATCCGAAGGCAAGCCGACGGACACCCCCCCACAGTCGGAACGGTCGACGCATCGCGGAGTCATGGCTGGAGTGAGAACCGACGAGGTTGCTCAAGCAGGCGGTAGCCCTTTGTGCCGTTTGTCGATGTAGCCGAGAGCATGGGTGGTGGAGCCATGGTCGAGGTAGCCGTGCGAAGAATGCCGTGGTCGATGTCGAGTCGGGGTAGCCGGTGTCGAGGAGGTCGCCATGGATCCGCGGCGCAAGAGGGCGCCGAGTTAGCATGAGCGCATTGGTGTCGAAGTAGTGGTGCGCCAGGAAGAAGATGCTGTTGACAACGCGTCGCGGCGGGTTTGCCAAGCCCGGGGACACATCATAGATGAAGGCACGCACCGGTGGTGCCAGCACCGAGCATGCGTATACGGACGAAGACAAAGTTGACGAAGCGCCGACTAGGCTTGCCAGGCCTAGGGACACGTCGTGGATGAAGGCATGCATCGGTGTTGCCAGCACCGGGCATGCGTAGACGAGGGACCTGCACGAGCTGTACGCCATGTCGAAGAGGTCGGAGAGGCCAGCAGAGAAGGACTCGACGATGGTTGCGGCGCCAATCGGCGCGGGGCCAATGTCGCCCATGGTTGTTGGAGTAGATGAAGCGGTCAGGGTAGATGACGGCGACGCTGGCGACGAGCTGGTGCTGGACGAAGACGAAGGGGGTAGACGGGCAGCGGCGGCGGCTACGGAGGTAGCGGTGGCGGTGGCCAAAGAAGAGTGGCGGCGGCGACGACTAGGTTACGAGTGCGGCGGCGGTGCTCGAAGTAGGCGAAGAACCCCAACAGCGTGACGAAGACCGACGCGGACGGTGGCATTCCCGTGCCAAGGGAGACGGCGTGGCGCATACCACGGGAGGTCGACGCGCGATGACGGCGGAGTGGACCGCGGGCCGCGGCACTACGGCCTGAAGGGGCGACGCAGCGGCGGCAGGCAGGTCGGGGCGACGGCGGGAAGACCTCGGGGCGGCGACGGGGACCGCGGGCCACGACGCTGCGGCCCGAAGGGGCGACGCGACGGCGGTTCGCGTGTCAGTGCAACCGCGGGGAAGGCCTCAGGACGGCGGCGGGGAACGCGTGCCACGCTCGCTACGGCCCAACGGGGCGATGCAGCGGCGGCGCGAGGGTCGGTGCAGCCACGGGGACGGCCTGGAACGGACGGCCTCAGGGCGGCGGTGGACCGCGGGCCGCGGCACTACGACCCGAAGGGGCGACGCAGCAGTGACATGGGTTGGTGCAGCTACGAGGAGAACCGCATGGCGACGGCGCTGCGGCCCGACGCAGAGCCAGCCCGATGCTCGATCGGTGGAGAGGTGCGCTGAACTCGGGGACGATCTTCACGAGTCCCGCGGAGGCACGCGTAACCGACGGGCCAGGTCGGTCGCGCAGCGTAGATGAGGCGGATCGCGGTGGAGGGCGGGTGATCAATCCGATCGCGGGCGATGTCGGGGACGCTGCTCGGTGGAGGCGCGGTGGCGGCGGAGTCCGAGATGAAGCCGGCGGCGGCGGGCGGCAGGGCGGCTATGATTGGCCGCAGCATGGTGCGAGGCCGCCGAGTCGGGGTGATGCAGGAGTCCTGGCCGGAGCAGGGCGGTGACGGCCAGCGTAGATTGACGGGCGGGCCGTCGCGTGAACGGCGGCGGTGAAGGGCCACCGCATGACGCGAGGCCGCTGGGTCGGGGCGACTGGCGGGCCGATGTGTGGGCGACGCGCGAGGCCGTCGAGTCGGGGTGACCGACGGGCAGACGCGCGGACGACGCACGAGGCTGCCGGGTCAGTGAAGAAGCCGGCCAATCGCACCAGTGTTGGAGTAGAGGTGCACGGGGTCGACGGCGGCGGTGGGCAACGCAAACCGGATCACATAGACCGGAAAACCAAAAAGTAGACGTCGATCAAAGCGATCGGCGAGAGAGAGAAAACCCGGATCAAAGGATCGGGAAAAAAGACTCTCTAGGGCAGCCGACCAACATGGCCGGCGGACGAACCCTAGGTACGGGCGGCACGGCGCCCGGTGGCGGTCATGAAGGCCGACCGCCCCAGGGGAGGCACGCAGGTGCGGAAGCGGCGGCGGCTAGGGTTTAGGATCGACTTGCGATAGATACCATGTTAGAAAGGAAGAGAGGGATTTGGTGGAATAGTTGTTGTATTGCTTGAGCTTCGTGGGCATATATATATAGGAGTAAAATCATCTACTTGGAGTACAAGACAAGCCAGAACAAATCCTAGTCTATCTCGTCTTTCCTAATAAACATTATACTCAACAAAAAGAATTCACCCAAAACTTGAAAACTTCACAACACAAAACTCAATAGAAATCTCGTGAGCTCCGTTAGAGAAAGAAAACAAAGAACTACTTAAGGTACTGTAATGAACTCATTATTTATTTATATTGGTGTCAAACCTACTGTATTCCAACTTCTCTATGGATTATAAACTATTTTACTAGCCATAGATTCATCAAAATAAGCAAACAACACACGTAAAACAGAATCTGTCAAAAACAGAACAGTCTGTAGCAATCTGTAACTAATGCAAACTTCTGGAACTCTAAAAATTCTACCAAAATAGGAAGTCCTGGACAATTTGTTTGTTGAACATAAGCAAAAAGAATCAACGCAAAAGCACGTTTTTGTGATTTAACAAAATTATATTCGTGCGCGCAAAGTTTCTGTTTTTCAGCAGAATCAAATCAACTATCATCGTAGGTTATCCTATAGGTTCTACTTGGCACAAACACTAATTAAAACATAAAACCACATCCAAACAGAAGGTAGATGGATTACTTATTCCTAAACAGAAGCAAAAACAAAAAACACAAAATAAAATTGGGTTGCCTCCCAACAAGCGCTATCGTTTAACGCCCCTAGATAGGCATAAAAGCAAGGATAGATCTAGGTATTGCCATCTTTAATTTTCAGTTTTTTAGTGGAGTCATGCTCGAATCCGGGTGGTTCTTCCCGCTTCCCGTCATACTCGGAAATTTTTAGATCTAAAGAATCCAACCGTTTATTACAAAGAGTAATCAACATATTCATACGGTTAAGATTTCCGCTAATATTTTTAAGAGGCTCAAGAGACTTTTGTAAAATCTTTGTTACTTCGCAAATCTTTTCAAACACTTGGGTTTCTTCCTGGGTAGGATGAGATCCTCCCTTTTGGGGTGGTGTTCCCACTCTCCATAATTTCACGCGCAATACTAGAATCAATCTCAATGAAATTTCCCTTGGCCATGCAATCCAAGAGTTGTCTATACGTCATATTTAACCCAACATAAAAATTCCGAAGAAGAATTCTATAGTTCACCTCTAGGGTGCACTTACGATAAGATTCCATCATCCTATACCAAGCATCTTTTAAGTTTTCTCCTTGTCTTTGCTTGAAGTGAAGAACTTCAAACTCGGGAGACATAGGAGTGGATAAGGGACTAGTCATGACGACAAGCAAGCAAACTAACACACGAGCAAACAGAAAGGCAACGGGAAAAAGGCAAACGGAAGAGAGAGGAGGAGATTGGGAAAGAGAGGGCGAATAAAATGGCAAGGGTGAAGTGGGGGAGAGGAAAACGAGAGGCAAATGGCAAATAATGTAATGCGAGAGATAGGGATTGTGATGGGTACTTGGTATGGTTGACTTGCTTGCGTTAGCCTCCCCGGCAACGGCGCCAGAAATTGTTCTTGCTACCTCTTGAGCACTGCGTTGGATTTCCCTGAAGAGGAGAGGATGATGCAACAAAGTAGCTAAGTATTTCCCTCAGTTTTTGAGAACCAAGGTATCAATCCAGTAGGAGACCACGCACAAGTCCCTCGTACCTACACAAAACGATAGCAACTCGCAACCAACGCGATTAGGGGTTGTCAATCCCTTCACGGTCACTTACGAGAGTGAGATCTGACAGAGATGATAAATAATATTTTTGGTATTTTTGATAGATAGATGCAAAGTAAAAAGTAAAAGCAAAGTAAAAACAAAGCAAGTAAATAAAGCAATAGAGATTGATATGATGAGAATAGACCCGGGGGCCATAGGTTTCACTAGTGGCTTCTCTCAAGAGCATAAACATTCTATGGTGGGTGAACAAATTACTGTTGAGCAATTGACAGAATTGAGCATAGTTATGAGTATATCTAGGCAATGATCATGTATATAGGCATCACATCCAAGACAAGTAGATCGAAACGATTCTGCATCTACTACTATTACTCCACTCATCGACCGCTATCCAGCATGCATCTAGAGTATTAAGTTAAAAACAGAGTAACGCCTTAAGCAAGATGACATGATGTAGAGGGATAAATTCATGCAATATGATAAAAACCCCATCTTGTTATCCTCGATGGCAACAATACAATACGTGCCTTGCAACCCTTTCTGTCACTGGGTAAGGACACCGCAAGATTGAACCCAAAGCTAAGGACTTCTCCCATTGCAAGAACTACCAATCTAGTTGGCCAAACCAAAAAGGATAATTCGAAGAGACTTGCAAAGATAACTCAATCATACATAAAAGAATTCAGAGAAGAATCAAATATTTTCCATAGATGATACTGGATCATAAACCCACAATTCATCGATCTCAACAAACACACCGCAAAAAGAAGATTACATTGAATAGATCTCCACGAGAGAGGGGGAGAACATTGTATTGAGATCCAAAAAAGAGAGAAGAAGCCATCTAGCTACTAGCTATGGACCCGAAGGTCTGAAGTAAACTATTCACACTTCATCGGAGGGGCTATGGTGTTGATGTAGAAGCCCTCCATGGTGGATGCCCCCTCTGGCGGAGCTCCAGAACAGGCCCCAAGATGGGATCTCGTGGAAACAGAAGGTTGCGGCAGTGGAATTAGGTTTTTGGCTCCTGTTCTGATCGTTTGGGGATACGTAGGTATATATAGGAGGAAGGAGTACGTCGGTGGAGCGTCAGGGGGCCCACGAGGTAGGGGGGCGCGCCCAGGGGGGGCGCCCTCCACCCTCTTGACCGCCTCTGGCACTTCTTGGAGTAGGGTCCAAGTCTCCTGGATCACGTCCGGTGAGAAAATCACGTTCCCGGATGTTTCATTCCGTTTGGACTCCGTTTGATATTCCGTTTCTTCGAAACACTGAAATAGGCAAAAAACAGCAATTCTGGGTTGGGCCTCCGGTTAATAGGTTAGTCCCAAAAATAATATAAAAGTGGAAAATAAAGCCCAATATAGTCCAAAACAGTAGATAAAGTAGCATGGAGCAATCAAAAATTATAGATACGTTGGAGACGTATCAGCTCGCAGCAGGCTCGCCTTAGGAGAAGGGGCTCGGCCGCGACGCCAGGCCCCACTCAAGACCCCCGAAACCTAAGATAAGTCATAAATAACTACCTTGCTCAGTGGCCCGCAGTCCTGCGGGGCCCCGCTCCGGGTGATACTTCAAAAGCATCTAGCAATCTCACACATCATAAGGGGCACCCCCTTTTCAAAATGCTCTCACAAGAATGTGTTCAAGTTTTCTTCATACATGATAAAGCAAAAGAAACACATGCCTAGCTGGAGGCGCCTTCTTCGCCGCTCCCATCCGCGCTGCTTGTGCCGTTGCCATCCTCCTCATCATCACCACCCGCGCCAGCTTCTTCGGCCGCGAGCACAGCCGTGTCGTCCTTGGGAGTCAGTTCCTTCACCAAGGCATCCACATGGCCATCCACCCACTTGGCAAGCTTGTCTTGGATGGCCGCAGGCACGGGGGCTTGCATGGTGCTAAAATCAAAGTGGGAATCAAGATTCTAGAGGTTGCTGAAGATGCGCGAGAGTGCACGCCCGAGAAGGCCCCGACTCCTCTCCTCGACAAGCTGGCGAGCTTTCGTGGCTTGATCTTCCAGGCGGGTCACGATATCAGTGAAGAAGCGGAGATGACTGGCATAATTGTTATCATGCAGGTAAGGAGCGCTCTCGTCACAAATGGCACCCAAGGCATTGTTGGCTCTGATGCGCGGACCTTGGAGCATGGAGCCGTGCTCTGTTCCAATGTCTGGCGGCGGCACTTCTCACTCAAAGCCTTCTTCAGGAGGGAGGTGGTGTCTTCGACTTGCTTCTGAAGAGAGGATATCTCGGCGCAGGCAGAATTCTGGGCAAATTCGGAGGAAGTCAGGGCTCCTCGGGTAGCGCTCTCACGCTGCTCCACAGCCTGCATCTTAGTCTTCAGGGCAGAGGTCCATCCGTCGAGCTCAGCCTTGAGCAGCTCCAGGTCCAGGCGGTTCCTTCCAGCCAGCTCAGCACGTGCCTTCGTCACCCTCTCCTCCACCTCCACCTGGACCTGAGCTTCTTGGGTGGCGACGGCGTCCTCAACGGCAATGGCCTGTCGCTCCCTCACCTCCAGGCTCTCCAGCGCCAAGCTGTGTTCCATGGTCTCTAGAGTCAGGTCTTGATGGTGCCTTAGGAGCTATGCCTCGGCAAGGGCCACCTTGCCTAGTGAGGAGGCCAGCAGGGCACGATGCTCCTCGACTTCGTGCTGCAGAGCCGCATTTGAAGACAGAAGATCTCGCTCCCGTTCCTCAGCCGCCTCGCGGCGGCGGTTGGTTGCCTCGGCCTCTTCCATGGCACGGGCGCAAGCTTCGCGAGTGTCAGCGTTCTGGGAACGGGGTCCCCAGACTTTCCTGCCTGTGGCCTGCGGCGTGGCTCAACAAGCGGCCCAGTACGGCCCTTCTTCGTCAACCAACACTCAAGACCCTCGCGAGGGGCCAAGCCTCGCGGCGCGGATGACACAAGGCCTCCTCAGGAGTGGCCTCACTAGGCAGGCTCGCGAGGAGGCGGAGAGATCAAGGCAAGGGGTACCTCACGAGGTTCCCGTGACGCAAGCCATGACGATCAAGACCAGGCGGGCGCCAGCCGCGCAGTGTCCTCGTTTCCTCTTTGGTGCTAAGGGGGCAAGCACAGGCGTGGAGTACCGATGCATCGGGAAAAGGTTTCCATATCGTTGCAACAAGACCAAGACCAGCAGGACGACAGGACGGAGGTCACCATGGAGCCCAAGACGATGTCATCACCAGCGCCTTTGGCAGGCGAAGACCACCTTTAGTCAGGATAGCCTGTACTAGTTGTCCCCTTTCAAAATGGCCGTTGTTGGATCCCTTCCCGCTCAATATTTGGGAAGAGGACCAGGGCCTCAATAAATAGGTCTAGCCACCCTTGTAGGAAGGCATCTCATCGGGAGACGGATCGAATCCTTCCCAAGCAGAGCAACCACACCAGCTCAAGAACACCTCTCCTCGCGAGGCTGTTCTTCCCTTGTACTGTTCATCATCAGCCCAAGAGGCAATCCACCACCAATCACAGGAGTAGGGTATTACACCACAATGGTGGCCCGAACCAATATAAATCTTGTGTCTCTTGTGTTGTGAGTTCATCGTGTTAGCTTAGAGATCGCGGTGAGGCTGAGGACATGTTTCGGTAGGGAGAGATCTTCGTGCGCACCCCAGTGTTTGAACCTTAAGGGTTTTGCAGGAACCCGATATCTGACATTTGGCGCGCGAGGTAGGGGTGCACCGGAGCTCTTCCTTCCATCGACCCACTCTCCATCAACATCGTGCTTCACCCACATGGAGGACATCACACCTCCGGCTCCAGCGGCCGGCGCCAGTGCTGGGGCCAGGGGGCTCCGAGCCTTGGCCCCCGCCTTACGGCAGGTGCAGTGGTCGCACAACTTCAAGCCAGAGATGCCGCCGCGCTATGATGGCGCGGTGGACCCACTGGTTTTCCTGCTGGCATATGAGGAGGCCTTCCTCAAGGCCGGAGGTGACGACAAGGTCATGGCTAACTGGCTTCCCATGGCCCTCACTGGCGTTCCGCGCGCTTGGCTGCTCAACCTGCTGGCATCTGCTGTGGCCTCCTGGGAGGAACTGCGCGACCTCTTCGTCGCCCACTACGCGGCGCCGGCGCCCCCGGTCATCGCAGCTCTCCTGGGCGGCTCGCAGGTGCCACCCTCGAACCGCGACGCCAACTGTTCTTTCGCCAGATCGGCGCCGCCCTCGCGCGGTAAGGAGCTCCCCCGGGTTGGGTGGCGCCCAAGGCCGACCTGACCTTCAACTCGGAAGATCACCCCGTCAACATCGCCTGCTCGGGCGCGCTCCCGATGCTCTGCACGCCCACCATCTTCCAGGTGGCCGTCACCAAAACCCTCATCGACGACGGCGCCGACCTCAACGTGCTCTTGGTGGAGGCCTTCAGCCTCCTCCATGTACCGCTGGAACGGCTCCGACCCAGCAAGCCCTTCTCGGGCGTCGGGGGCGGTTCTTCCAGTTCCCTGGGGCAGATCCGCCTTCCTGTGACCTTCGGCACCCACGCCAACTACCGCACAAAGCTGGTTGGCTTCGACATCACCCACATCGGCCTCCCGTACAACGCCATCCTCGGGTACCCTGCCTTGGCTCAGTTCATGGCAGCAACCCATCTGGCCTACAACCTCATGAAGATGCCCGGGAGCAGCGGCGTGCTCACCATAGCTGGAGATACCAAGGAGGCTCTGCTAGCGCTCAAGCTGGCCCTCAAGGCAGCCACAGCGGCGCAGCCCGTCGGCGCGGACACCTCCAAGGCCAAGGGGGCTGCACCGACCAAGAAGAAGCAGCTGTTCACTCAGGACAAGGCAGAGACCAAGAAGGTGCCAGTTGAGGAAGATGGGTCCTCGGGAGCCACCTTCACCATAGGTGCCAACCTCAACACCGACCAAGAGGAGCCGCTGGTGAGGTTCTTGCACTCGAACAAGGAGGTGTTCGCGTGGGAACCCAAGCATCTAGTGGGGGTCCCAAGGGAGGTGATTGAGCATCACCTAAATGTTTGCCCCAATATACGCCCCGTGAAGTAGAAAGCGAGGCGGCAGTCCACCGAGAAGCAGGCCTTCATCATCCAAGAAACCTGCAAGCTAGAGGCAGCAGGTGTTATTTGCGAGGTTCGCTACCCTGAATGGCTGGCAAACCCCATTGTCATGCGAAAAAAGGGAGGAAAGGAGCGCATGTGCGTCGACTTCACCAACTTCAACAAGGCCTGCCCTCAAGATCCGTTCCCGCTCCCCCGCACCGACCATATTGTCGACTCCACCGCCGAGTGCGACCTGCTGTGTTTCCTGGATGCGTTTTCGGGTTATCATCAAATCAAGATGGCGGTGGAAGACGTGGAGAAGACAACATTCCTGACCCCATGTGGAGTGTACTGCTACACTTGCATGCCGTTCGGGTTGCGCAACGTGGGAACGAAGGCTGATGCATATTGCCTTAGGCCGGCAGCTCGGGAAAAACGCCGAGGCTTATGTCGACGACATTGTGGTAAAGTCTCGGGAGGCAAGGACCTTGATCCAGGATTTGGAGGAGACCTTCACGAGTCTTCGCCAGGTAGACCTGCGACTCAACCCGGAGAAGTGCGTGTTTGGCGTCCCTTCTGGCAAGCTGTTGGGCTTCCTCGTGTCCCATAGGGGGATCGAGGCCAACCCAGAGAAGGTCAAGGCAATCAAAGACATGAGCCCGCCGCAAACCCTCGGAGAAATGCAAAAGCTCGCCGGTCGTGTAACCACGTTAGGATGCTTCAACTCCAAGCTGGGGGAGCGCGCCCTGCCGTTCTTCAAGCTGATGAAGAAGAAGGGCCCGTTTGAGTGGACACAGGAGGCCGACCAAGTGTTTCAAGGCCTCAAGAAATATCTGACCAGCCCTCCGGTGATGGTGGCACCGCGACCTCTCGAGTCCCTGGTGCTCTACCTTGCCGCCACTCCCTACTCCGCTAGCACAGCCCTGGTGGCGGTTCGGGAGGAACGCAAGGTAAGGCGGTGTCATGCCCAGCCGCGGCCTCAGTCGTGGCGACACAAGACCAGGAAGGCCTCGCGAGGACCACGACAATGACAACAGGGGACCAAGCTCAGCAGGAAGACGCCCCCAGGGCTGAAGAGTCCACTCCAAGCAACCAGGCGCTAGGGGCTCCATCGTCTCAGGAAGCGCCTCAGCCTCCGGAAGACATAGGCCACGTCAGTGCACCCAGTCTCATCGAGCATCCGGTGTACTTCGTCAGCATGGTGTTGCGGGATGCAATGGCACGGTACCCCATGCCTCAGAAGCTCTTGCTCACGCTCTTGGTGGCCTCTCGCAAGCTGTGCACTACTTTCAAGGTCACCCATCAAGGTCGTCTCAGCTACCCATTGGAAAGGGTACTCAGGAGTCCCAACTCCGCTGGGAGAGTCGCCGAATGGAACATCAAGCTGCAGGCATTTCAGTTGGAGTTCAGCATGACCAGGGTCGTCAAGGGAGCCGCACTTGCTGATTTCGTGGCAGAATGGACGGAAGCACCATGGCTCAAGGCAGGCGAGGATTGGTCTCTCTCCCCAGGAAGTGAGGCACCAGATGGCTGGGTCATGTACTTCGATGGTGCATTCTCGCGGTAGGGCGCGGGGGCTGGTGCAGTACTTATATCCCCCACTCAAGACAAGCTCTACTACGCCGTACAGCTCTGCTTCCAGCAGGGCGAGAAGGTCTCCAACAACATAGCAGAATATGAGGGCCTCATAATAGGCCTGAAAGCTGCAGCAGCACTAGGAGTGAAGCGCCTCGTCATCAAGGGCGATTCACAACTCCTCGTCAACTTCTCCAACAAGGTGTATGAGCCCAAGGACGAGCACATGGAAGCATACCTTGCGGAAGTACACAAGATGGAAAAGCAGTTTTGGGCGCTGGAGTTGTAGCATGTGCCCCGCGGCACCAACCAAGAGGCTGATGACATCGCCAAGAGGGCGTCCAGGCGGCTGCCTCAGGAGCCCGGCGTTTTCGAGGAACGACTCTTCAAGCCGTCGGCGGCACCATCACTTTCAAGCACGACACAACCTCGGGAAGAACTCCCTCAGCCACCTGCCACAGGAGCTCCGGCCTGTGGTCCGACCTCGGGAGCGCGCCTACTCTTGGCGCTAGAGCCTCAAGAGGGATGCTGGACCAAGGAATTCAAGGACTACCTGATGCAAGGGACGCTGCCAGAGAAAGAGGAGGACGCGGAGCGCGTGGCCCGACAGGCTACGGCCTACTGCATCCAAGACGGTGAGTTATATCGAAAGCAGCCGAATGATGTTTCCCTATGCTTCATCTCCAGGGAACAGGGGAAAGAGCTGCTGGCCGACATACATGGTGGAGATTGCGGGCGCCACTTATCGTCACGAACCTTCGTCGGCAAGGCATTTCGCAGCAGGTTCTACTGGCCTACGACACTCAACGACGCGATCGAGCTGGTGAAGTCCTCCGAAGCCTGCCAATTCCATGCCAAGTAGATCCATCAGCCAGCTCAGGGCCTGCAGACCATCCCGCTCTCGTGGCCATTTGTGGTCTGGGGGATGGATATCTTGGGCCCGTTCCCTCGAGCGCCTGGGGGCTACGGCTACCTCTACGTCACCATCGACAAGTTCACCAAGTGGGCAGAGGTGGAAGCCGTCCGCACCATCCCAGTCGGTTCTGCGGTCAAGTTCATCAAGGGCCTTGTGAGCCGGTTCGGGGTCCCTAACCGCATCATCACCGACAACGGTTCGCAGTTCACCAGCAATCTCTTCAAAACGTATTGTGCTAACCTTGGAACGCAGATATGCTATGCTTCGGTGGCGCACCCCCGGAGCAACGGCTAGGCCGAACATGCCAACGCGGAGGTCCTGAGGGGCCTCAAGACCAGGACCTTCAAGAAGAAGCTGGAGGCCTACGGCAGGGGCTAGTACGGCGAGCTCCAGTCCATGCTGTGGTCCATCCGCACTACCACCACCAAGCGAACTGGCGAGACCCCGTTCTTCCTCGTCTACGGAGCAGAAGTGGTTCTCCCTCACGAGGTCAGGCATCGCTCTGCATGGGTCTTGGCGTTTGATGAGGCACAGCAGGATGCCATGCGGGGGATGGACCTCGTGCTAGGGGAGGAACGCCTCCGTGAAGCCACACTACGGGCGACAAGGTACCAACAGGCACTGCGGTGGTATCACTGTTGCAACATCCGCCCCAGGACGCTCGAGGTAGGTGACCTCGTACTCAGGCGGGTGCTCTCTAGGGAAGGGCTGCACAAGCTTTCACCCATGTGGGAGGGCCCGTTCAAGGTCGTCCATGTCTCCAGGCCTGGCGCCGCACGCCTAGAGACTCAGGAGGGGGTACCCATCCCGAACGCCTAGAACATCCAGCACCTCAGAAGTTCTACCCCTGAAGAAAGGCCCGGTGGCTATGAAGCTCGCAGCCCGAAGAAAGGCCCAGTGCCTGTGAAGCCCGCTGCCCAAAGAAAGGCATGGTGCCTGTGAAGAAGGCCTAGTGCCTGTGAAGCTCGCCGCCGTGACACTCTCACGTAATAATGAGTGGGGATGTACACGCCCCGGAGTCTTCGGAGTGCCGCCCTTGGGCCTCGAGGGCTCCCTCCCACGCCCAGTGGCAGCACTTAGATCCGCGCTGGTGAGAAGACATCAAAGACTAGACTAGGTGTCGGACGCGGCTTTTCATTTGCTTTCTGCAGTTGGCTCGCTCTTCCTTGTTTGAACCTTGATTAAAGTTGCTTCTGGAGTTCTTTGCCGGTTCTGTCTGTCGTCTTCTACCCCTGTTTTCTGTTTTCAGCTCTTTGTCTGACTCGCTCTCTCTCTCTCTCGCAAGCCTCGCGAGGGGGCTGCGCGGGTGCCCTCGTGAGCCCTTCCTATTCTGATTTTCGCGAGGCTCTCTCGTTCGAGTTCGTAGCGGGAGCACCCCTCACAGTCCGTGCCCCTCGGGCATCGCGACACGAAGCGCTGAGCCACAGCCGGCAACCCTCGCAACCAAGGTTCGGAAATGATTCTCCCAATGATTTTTTTGCAGCTCTTAAGGCGCCCGGCGAGGCCTGACGCAAGCACCTCGCGAGGCGGAAACTACTTCAAATGTGCCAAGCTGAGTTGTTCCTACGCGCAGACGCATAACAACGACACCATAACACAACACAGGAACAATAAATGCAGCACGATAATTAGGGAATCATAGTTTGTTGCACGCCCCCCATGGGGCCCCATACTTCTCTCTCGATGCAGGAAAAGAAGGAAAACAAAACAAAAGCGGCATGCGCCTCGCAACAGCTCGTGAGGAGGGATCTGCGTCGTCCTCCTGAGCTCAGTCAAACTCCACCTCGCGCTTCACCGGAGCGCGGCGATGGGACGACCCGCTACCGCCCTCGAAGAGGGCACGGCGTGGTGGTTGATCGTAGCCACCGCTAGAGGAGCTATCACCGGAGGAGGAACCGCTGAAGCTTGACGAGCCGCGGCTGCCAATGGGAGCGGGTTCACCTTCGCCCTCATCACGACCATCGCCAAGACCGAGCACCTCGTCGCCATTGTTGTCTTCAGGGCAGCACCCAACACTGCGGCCATCTTCTCCGAACACCCTCATGTATAGGGTCGCGTCTCCGTCATACTTGAAGTGGAGGGTGCACCGCCTGCCCAGACCGCGCGCACGGGCAAACATCTGCCAGCCTCGGGCCAGGGCTGCGTTGCCGGCGACGGAGATCTCCACCACGACCCAGGAGGCCCTGCTATAGCAGCCGTCTGCCTGCAGCCAGAGCTCGCCTAGGCCAGCGGCTAGCAGCTCGCCGACGAAGGAACGAGGGAGCTGAAGCCAGTTGACGGCCGGGTTATCCGACCACACGATGAACTCCGACAGCACCTCCGCCGAGTGGAAGCACGGTCGGGGAGGCCGCGCGGCCACGGCACACCCTCCGCCACCAACCGGGCTGCCTCGACATGGGCGGCCACCACCGCGTGAAGGGCCACCGCCGTGACCGCGGGAAGCCACGGTAGGGGTCGCGGGATGCTTGCGAGGACGACCGTGGCCGTGCTTGGGCGGAGGAGAGCCAGGCCCTTCCTGGCAAGCCTTCCCCTTCTCCGGGGCCTAAAACCTCTTCACAGGCACCATGGGGGGCGCTGCAAGCAACAGGAGCAAGGGAGAAGAAGCAGGCAGAGCAAGAAGAGATGGGCAACGGGGGCTCTCGCCTTCCTCATTTATAGTCCCAGGAAGGCCAACCGTCGACCTCCACGATCGTAGGTAATGATGACCCTTTTTGCATGCAGCGGGGACTCGTCAAATAGGGCAGTTGCCGAGGCAGCGTGGGAAAGCGGAGACGCCCACGTCCAATCAGTCGCCATGCATCGACCAAGGCCGCAGGCTGTTGGGGCCCGCGGTGCTTCGCACTTGCCCTTTGGCTTCGCCACTAAGCCAAGTCCGAGCGCGCCTTGGGCCCGGGGGCTACTGTCGGCATTCTGGGAACGGGGGTCCCCAGACTTGCCTGCCTGCGGCCTGTGGCGTGGCTTAACCAGTGGCCCAGTACGACCCATCTTTGTCAACCAACACTCAAGACCCTCGCGAGGGGCCAAGCCTCGCGGGGCGGACAACACAAGGCCTCCTCAGGAGTGTCCTCACTAGGCAGGCTCGCGAGGAGGCGGAGAGATCAAGGCAAGGGGTACCTCACGAGGTTCCTGTGATGCAAGCCATGACGATCAAGACCAGGCGGGCGCCAGCTGCGCAGTGTCCTCGTTTCCTCTTTGGTGCTAAGGGGGCAAGCACAGGCGCGGAGTACTGATGCATCGGGCAAAGGTTTCCATATCGGTGCAACAAGACCAAGACCAGCAAGACGACAGGACGGAGGTCACCATGGAGCCCATGACGGCGTCATCACCAGCGCCTTTGGTAGGCGAAGACCACCTTTAGTCAGGATAGCCTGTACTAGCTGTCCCCTTTCAAAATGGCCGTTGTTGGATCCCTTCCCGCTCAATATTTGGGAAGAGGACCATGGCCTCTATAAATAGAGCTAGCCACCATAGTAGGAAGGCATCTCATCGGGAGACGGATCGAATCCTTCCCAAGCAGAGCACCACACTAGCTCAAGAACACCTCGCCTCGCGAGGCTGTTCTTCTCTTGTACTGCTCATCATCAGCCCAAGAGGCAATCCACCATCACACACAGGAGTAGGGTATTACACCACAACGGTGGCCCAAACCTGTATAAATCTTGTGTCTCTTGTGTTGTGAGTTCATCGTGTTAGATTAGAGATCGCGGTGAGGCTGAGGACGTGTTTCAGTAGGGAGAGATCTTTGTGCACCCCCCAGTGTTCGAACCTTAAGGGTTTTGCCGGAACCCGTTATCCGACAGCGAGAAGCCGCGAGCGAGGCCACCACGCGCGCTTCAGCTTCGTCACGCTGAAGCTTCCCAAGGTTGATAGCAACCTTCAGCCACTGCCACTCATCCTCCAGGCGACGATTCTCTGTCTCAAGCCTGGTGTCGATATTGGCAAGCTCCCCGCCAAGATGGACCATCGCACACATCACTTGACCAAAGAGCCCGAAGCACACCACGCTACGCCCGCGAGCAAGCGCAGGCTCATTGCCAAGACCTTCGCCGGCTTCGGAGGCCGCTCGGGAGGCGCTGGGTGCTCCGCCAGTCACTGGCCGGGGGCTGGTAGGTGTATCCCCATAGCTTGAAGACGAAGGCCACCCAGGGGGAACCCCCCTGCCGGCAATGACAAGAGGAAGGACCGCCGATGCACCTCCCGTCTCGCGGGCAGAGTCGCGGGGAGAAGGAGCATGGGGCCCGGTTCCGGGGCACCCTCGCGGCGTCATGTTAACCGGAGCTTGACCCACGCCCTGCGTAGGATCGGGGCACTGGGGGCTGCGTGCATGCGTCTAGCTGGATTCCTTGGGGTTGCTTGCCTCCGAGGTTTCACCTTCGTGGAGACCCTGCAAAACCCCAGCCATGAGAAAGCGCGGCGCGCTAGGAGGTCAAGAGAAACGATACTTACTCATCGGCAGCCACGTATCTCCTCGGCTTCAGCGACTGACGGGTGCCATCGTTACGGCACGGGGACCTCTTCCTCTTCAGGAGCGACTCGAGGCACAGGTGGGGCCGACCGGACCCCGACGGGCGATCCTCAGGAAGGGGAGCGCTCGGCGTGGTATCTGGAGTGGGGGTCCCAAGGGCAGGGGCACCTGGCGAGACCTCCTGGCTCATGACTCCGGGGCTGTTGGTGGGCTCCTCGCCGTCAGCACCCACTCTGGAGCCACAATCCCGGGCGTCAGAAGCCCCTGCCTCCAGAGCTTGGGGTTGCACCAGTTCCGCGGCAGCTCCCTCTAGGGCCCAGAAGCCTCGGCCTCCTGAGCCTCTAGCGGGGCCGAGCCTCTGGAGGAGCTCTCGACAGCTGATGGAAGCGCGCGCCCCCTGCCTCCACACTCAGGGCGCACGCAGTAGGGTCGCTTAGAAGAGGAGCCACAAAGACAGGGTTCTCGTGGGGCCCTTCAATGCCCTCGGGAAGCAACCCCCACTCGTCGAACAGAGGCATCTGCCCCGCGAAGGCCACCTTGTTTGAGCACAAATAGAGAAGGCAGCCACCCCCAAGAAGGTCAGCAGGCTCGGACTCTCTGATTAGAAGCTTGAGCACCATGCCTAAGGTATCAGTAGCAAGCGATGGCTTCTGCAGCCTCATCGGATCTCCGGCACCTGTGAAGTCCCACATCGGGCGAGAATGGTGCTGAAGGGGAGCAACGCGCTACTTCACGAATTCCTTCACCACCATTGGCGCCGTAACCTCCAGTTCCTGGAGCCTCGCCAATCTCTTCCAGACGAAAGCAAGACGCCGGTCGGAGAGCTTCTCATGGCACCAGCCGGAGCTAGGCGAGGCCGGCGACCCAGGAATCAAGAGCAGGGGGCTAAACACGCGGGCGTCCATAAGGAGCCACTGCTTCCGGAATCCCTTCGCGACAGGCGAGAGCTCGAAGTCAATCTTCGAACCAGCGGTCGCGACCACGGCTTCGAAGGTCACGCACCCAGAGCATTGGCGGGCATCAACCAACCGAAGCAAGAAGAAATGGTGAAACAAGGCCACAGAGGGAGTGATGCCTACCATGGCCTTGCAGAGGAAGGCGAAGACGGCAAGAAGGATGATAGAGCGGGGATCCAGATGTAGCAGATGGATCTAGTAATGCGACATGACAACATTGAAGAATGGGGAGAGAGGAGGAATCAACCCAGCAAGAAGATCATGGAGATAGATGGGGATCTCGGTGGCGCTCATCTCTCTAGTTCGCTAAGATGCAGGGCGGATAGCCGTCGTCCTCACCTCAATGGAATCGGTGGCGAGTGCATGGCGAACCTTGTCCAGCCCCTCCTTGTTGATCATCGTCGACTGCCCAAGGGCTGGCTCCAGGGCCGGCGGAGGACCGGCCGGGGCGAGCGGTTTCCCCTTCTTCTTCCTTGGCTTGGGAGCCATGGCGAATACCAAGAGGGGGCGAGGCACCGACACCGGATCTACCGATGCGGTGACAAGATTGGGAAGGAGGAAACAAGAGCCGAGCATGGTACTCTGCGAAGGGCAAGCTGCACTGACAACGGGTAGCCACTAGGTCTGCCGGATATCGAGGCGGCATGGGGAAGTGGAGGCGCCCACGTCCCATCAACCGCCATGTGTCTTTAGGGCCGTAGGCTATTAGGGCCCACGATGCTCCGCACTTGCCCTTTGGCTTTGCCTGGAATCCAAGTCCGAGCGTGCCTTGGGCCCGGGGGCTACTGTCGGCATCCTGGATTCAGGGGTATCCAGCCCTGCCTGCCTACGGCCCACCACGTGGCTTCATCAACGGCCTGGTACAACCCAACTTCAACATCAACAACACAAGACCCTCGCGAGGGGCCGAGCCTTGGGAGGCGGGCGACGCCAAGACCCCCGAAGGAATTGGCCTCCTCAGGAGGGCTCCTGAGGGGCGGAGAGTTCTATGCAGGTTGCCTCATGAGGCTCGGCTAACGTGAGCCATGACGAGCAAGGCCAGGTGGGCGCCAGGCGGGTGCAGAGCGTAGGTTTCCTCTTCGGTGCAAGGGAGGCAAGCCACAGCCATGGAGTCTCGAGGAATCAGCCAAAGGTTTCCATTTCAGTGCAATGAGACCAAGACCGCTAGGACGGCAGGACGGAGGTTATCGACGAGCCCACCACAGCGTCACGACCAGAGGCTTTTCGCAGGCGAAGACTACTTTTTCAGGATAGACTGTACTACTTGTCCCCTTTCAAATCCGACCGTTGTGGGATCCCTTCCCTCCCATATTTGGGAAGAGGACCAATGCCACTATAAATAGGACTAGCCACCACCATAGGACGAGACGAGATCAGAACAAGTAGAGCTAGCATACACCATGCTAGCCCAAGAACACCTCACTTCCTGAGGCTTGTTCATCCTGTGTACTAGTTCATCCTCAGCCCTCTGAGGCAATCCACCACACCACACTGGATTAAGGTATTCCATCACAACGGTGGCCCAGACCAGTATAAACTGCTGTGTCTCTTTGTCCCTTTGAGCTCGACGCGCTAGGCTTAGGAGGATCGCGAGTAGGCAGGCTGGGTAGGTTGAGATCTCCGCACACACCCAGAGTTCGAACCTCTCAAGGGTTTGCGGATCCCTAAATTCGACACATATAGAGAGCACTCGTCGCCAAATTATGCATATAGTACTATTAAAAAGCTAGTACATGCTTAAATAGTGTGCTAAATTCTATTAAAGAAACTAGCATACCTATTTAATTCTTCGGTTCTTATTATTTATGCCACTAGTTGTGCATCACTACTCAGTTTTGCCATTAGAAGTTACAACTACTCAAAAATGCCATCGATCCGTGAGATGCCTCCTCAAAAATGTCAGGAGTAACCAAGAGAATACTTTTACAGGAAAATAAGAACGCTGTTGGATCAAGCAGGCCCCACTCTTTATTTTACTATAGTGAGATAGAGGGAGAGCTGGCATGTTGGTCCATCGGTATTTATGTCATTATAACATGGAAAAAGAGATTTCTGTCACAATAATGGTGTCCAGCACAACACACCCCTCAAATAAAACTAAGCA
This sequence comes from Triticum dicoccoides, assembly GCF_002162155.2. NCBI lineage: Eukaryota > Viridiplantae > Streptophyta > Magnoliopsida > Poales > Poaceae > Triticum > Triticum dicoccoides. The sequence continues at coordinate 287,974,146 of NC_041391.1, forward strand.
CCCTGAAATTCTTTGACAAACTAAGCACCCTGAAACTCTTTGACAACTAAACTGCTGGCTATATGATGTTGGCCATATATATTGTACGTGTATAATGTGAAGAAACAAGTGGTAGTACTATACCAACTAAAAGATGATTTGTAAGAAATACTAGTATGTATGTACCGAAGAGTTAAAGTAACGAGAAGAAACATAACATAGTTCTGCTGGGGGTTCAGCACAACACACACCTCAAATAAAACTAAGCACACCTGAAATTAAACTAAGCAACCAATCCGGTAGACACTGCATTAGAACCACCATGAGCTACAATACTGCCACCTTACTCGGAGTCCTTGTCCATGTCCTTGACTTCGTCCTTGTCCCTCTTCCTCTTGGCCGATACTTCTTTGCTTGAACTGCACACTTGGCTCTTGCTCTTCATACAACCCTTGTAGATATTGAAACAAAGGTAGCCATCCAATGCAGCATAGTGGATGTGGTCTATATCTAGTACATTCCACTGCCATGCACGATGAAACGTGTGCGGAGGTTTCTTCAGTTTACCGTACGAAGGATGAACCATGGCTCCTGCCAGGGTCAACATTGAAGGCAGATCATGGCAGGGCACCAGCCCATTCTTATGGAGGTCGAAGGGGTTGCCTACAACAAGGCCTATCCGATCTAGGACTCTTCTGTTGTTCGTAAAGTCTACAGTAACGAATTTGACTCGGCCGCCCTTGAGGAAGTTCTTAAATTCCTCGCGCTCAAAGTCGGCATGGCATATGTGGTAGACCAAGCATAAGTCATGCACGCAAACCTAGATCACGGCGGGCTTCATCTTCTCTTCCTCCTATAGATTCTTCTCTTTGTCCAGGGTTGTGGTGTACTCAAAATCTAGCCCATCGACCCACTCATCATTTGAGTTTTCGAACATGCATCTGAAGCGGGCAAGGCATCCTTTCACCGTCGCAGAAGAATAGGTGTAGATGATGTCAAACTCATCGCCGGTCATGGTTGTAACCTTGTACTCACTGCTGATCATGGAGATTTGGGACGCCATGGATTTTGGAGGAGGGTTAGGATTAGTGGAACTGCCGTAATGTGAAAGGAGGGGATGACTAGGAGCGAACTACCATAATGTTAAAGGACGTCTGGGGACGAGTAGGAGCGAACTGCCAGCGGTTTTTCAATTGTAAAAATGCCGAGTGGGGCGTGCGAACGACAAGGTAGTGGCTTGCCTGGTGGATAAGTGGATTCATGCATAGTACTATGGGGGCCCAATTAGATGGCATGTCTACTCGACGCCCAATTAAATGGCTTTCGATGTCATGTCAAGCGTCGAAAAAATTATAGGTGGTACCAAGCTTTCCATTCTCCCATAATACGGGCTTCCGAGAGCCCTTGGATTTGAGATCGAATGGTTGCATGGTGTGATTCTAGACCTATGGGTGAATATCCTATCCTGGAGGGTTATTCTACAAATTTTCAACAACTTAGCATGCGACCTTTCGATCTCAGATCCAAGGGCTGCCAGCAGCCCGTATCATGGTAGCGCCTACCACGACTGTCGCCTCGCTCGCTCCCTTGGAGATTTAACACAGTGCGTTAGGCTATCTGATGTTGGCATGTCATACATAGTCATCACTTAGTCACTCATACTACAACAAGGTTAACTATAAGGTTGGCTATAAGAGTATTTTTTTACTTCTCTCTATCTTTTTCTTCGTAGTATTTATTGCATTTGCCAAGGAGTGACCTCCTCCAATGAAATGGTGCTTAGATGAGGTGCTAAGGGCATTAAATGGCTTAGCAACTCAAGTCCCCAATGCATAGGTGCTTAGTTTTTTGTTGCTAAGTTTGCTTCATTGAATTAGCTATAGACTCAAAATTGTCTTTTCACCTAGGTACACGCGCTTAGCACCGTTTCTTCCTTGGGTCACCAAACTAGTCTCTCTATTCTTAATTAACTTGCCACATCAGACTTTATGCCTATGTGGCAGGCTTAGCACCTGTAGTAGAAAGTACAATAGTGGGCTATGAGCCTGCTTTACATGGCATTTTTGCATATGTGGAGGAAAGAGGCAAGGAAAAAGTGGAGGAGTGGGATCTCATGCAAGATCCAGCCTCTACATGGTGGAGCACTGGGAGAGGCACCTGTATGGAGGTGGTTAGGAATCGGGAGACTCACGCCGGTCGTAGCGCCACAGTTAAAATGATAATGGCAAGTAAAATCATGGGGCCCCGCCTGTCCAACGGTAACTCGCTGTCAAATCACACAGCCCTACGTTTGCAGCAGCCTACTCCCTCATCTTCTCGCGTATCTGTCGAACCGACTAGGCGGAACTGCCCTGCCTACCGTGCAGGAAAAGCCCCTCCCTCGACTTTTAAATAGTACAGTACACTAATTTTGTATCCATGGATTGCGCCATGGAGCAAAGGCTCAAGAAAACGGCGGTACACATGTACGGAGTATACAACACTCCCGTCGAGTTCGCGTTGCACCCCAGACGGTCTGTCGGTCTGGCATGCCACTCTCGAAATGGAACGCCCGTCATATTGCATTTGCACACACATGTGGGACCGCAATTGAGAACCGAGCATAGGCACACTCCCTGGCCCCGCAAGTCGGGTGAGTTAATAGAAGAGAAAGACGAGCGATAGTACTAGAGAAGTGTTGTACAGACATTGGTGCCTGGACGATCCCTGCAAGACACGGAAGATCAGTTCATCCTTGCATGTGACCTGACTCCAGCAGACACGCCTGGATTGGCTATCATCTACATATCGTGCAGGCTATGTTGTACAGGGTTGTAGTTCTGGTGAGAAATCTAAAAAAGGTTTCTTGTCATCTCGCAAAATTAGGTGTCATGTGCTTCGGATCACTGCAAGGGTTAAACAGCGACAACTGAGTTCCTGCAAGGGGCTAGTCATTGGGGGAACATGCACGAAGACTACTCGACTACCATCTAGGTCAAGCCGGCTATGTAAATTAGGACATCTATCGATGGACCCCTTTTCTACGAGTTTATCTTTAATTTGAGCTTTGATCCTTGTCTAGTTTGTCCGTCGGGATTCATGTTGTCTTCTTTGGGTAGTGAGATTATGGTTTCTTGTCATGTGGATTTTTTTCGTGTTATATGTTATAATCTGGTGCTTCAGATCAAAATGATGACAACTGCGCCGCTGGGGCATGTGCATGAAGACTTCTCGACAGTCATTGAGGAGGTCAAGCCGGCTTCGGTAGACAAAAGAAAACTAGTACTCAACTATATAGGCAGGAGCCTCCGCGCTTGCTTGCTAGTGTTTCTATCTTCACACTGTCTTGTCCTCTTCAGATCTAAACACGACAGCGGTGGCCACTCTCTCTCTCTCTCTCTCTCTCTCTCTCTCTCTCTCTCTCTACTCAATGCTGGTCACAAATCCAGCCGGATCCTCTTCGTCGAGGAAGGTGAGAAGGTGCAACATTCACGCGATCATCCTCGGCGACATCTCTTACCCACTGCTAGCACGTCCCGATCAGCATGCCTTGCCGTTCTCTCCCAAGCACCACTGGCTAGGGAGGTCCTCCGACCCCTTCTTCCTTGCTACCGTAGTGTGGGTAGATCCGGCCTCCCGCCTCCCACCTAGCGACATCCCGGCGACCCTCAGGTATAACTTCCTTCGAAACTATCCTTGCTCTACTTCCCGAGCTCCTAACATCCCTGCATTTGTATCTTTTATTATTTCTCAGGCCCTGATATGTGTCACACCCTGCATTTTGTAACATTTCATTAGCATTATTAAAGCATGAAAATTTGGACCAACAAAAACTTTTGCATTATTTGGCTTTTATTTGGAGTTGGTTTTCTCTCTGTGATTTTTAAGTGCTCTTTAAAGTCAACACAACTCCGCCTTATATACTTCACCTCCTTGCCCCAAACTTCTGCCCAATGATCATGCCATGTGTATAGAGAAATATAGTATTTTCTTACAAAAATAATTTGGCCAAATAGTATTTTCAAAAATTAGTTTTCCAAAAACCCCCTAAATTGAGGTTTGCACTGCAAGTACTTGATTTGGGGTATGAAAAATATTTCAAAAAGTGTATTTGAGACCTATTAGGTATAGGACTCCCATAAACCACAAAAATATAATTTTAAAAGTTATTTTCCTATTTTATTTAAAAGCTTTTTCTTAAGGCCAGAAATGGTCTTAATAGGGAAAAATTATTTTATTGTTTCAACAATATTTGACAAAAATCAGGCAAACTCAGTGGACATATATTTTCCATATATGAGAGTTTCAACACATGGTCATGTTCAAAATATTGGACAAAACCTCCCAAAACCTTTTCTACCCATTTCAAGGATTTGAAATATTTCTACAGGAAATATTCTCACAAAAATCCAAGAAAAATCCAGCAAGTCACAAATGCATATTGTGATCACCTTGAAAAGCCTCATGTCAATTAAAGTCATTTTGGTTCACCAAAATGCCCCCAAACCCTCTCTGACCAGAATCAAATTTAAACAAGTTTGCACTACCAACTTTATCTCCTTGACCCCAACTTTTGTGAGCATGTTCACATGACCAAATGAGGCCACTACACAAAGTGGTGCATCAAGGAGAAGTGATTTGCTCAACTAGATCTACACAGGCTCATTTCTGCTAATTTCTAGGGTTTACAAAAGTTGCATTGGCAACTTTGCCCAAATGAGCTCAAAATGGGTGGAAGGTCCTAAATGCATGTGCCATTTCACCCTGTGGAGTCACATGATTAATGGAAATAATCTACTTGCCCAAACTAGCATCAAACACCTTCTGCCACTTTACCAAAATCCCATTTTTGGCCACTCCCACTAATCTCCATGAGCCCTGCTTTTTACCACAACCCCTCCTAGTTCCCTCTATCACCTGGATGCTTTGCTGCCCGAGGAAGCAATGATGAAGGGAGGGGGAACCCCATTTTTCTTCTCTGGACAGCAGATTTCCCCCTCTCTCGCCGCCTCCTTCTCTACCCTCAGCTTTCCAGAGCATCCAAGGCTCTCTCCAGCTTTTGCACATGCCCCCTCCATATGCCAGACACAAGTAGACGCGCGCGGACGCTGGAAAACCGCGGATGCCGGCCAAAGTCGCGCTCTGGAGCACCTGGCAGGGCACCCGACCGTTGACGCCGTGTCCCTCGACCACCTCGAGCCTCCCCCGCGCGCAAGTCGATGCCCCTCGATGTCCGCTCCACGCCAGCAGGCTGCCCACTTGCTCCCGCACCCTCCTCTCTCTCCTACAGCTCGCGCTAGAGCGCCGCCCCGCTCGGCCAATGCTCGCGCCGCTCCTGTGGCCTGCCCGCAGCTCGTCCCTGTCCTCCTCTCTCCCCTTAGCACCCTAGACCACCCCACGAACACCCCTGAGCCCTCCATTCCCTCTCTAACGGCCACCCGAGCCGATCCTGCGGGCACCCGTAGGCCACGCCTACGGTGGACCTCGGCCAGCCTATATAAGGCGACCTCGAGCCCCTCTCTCACTCACTGTCGCTCCCCCACACTCCTAATCAACCTCCCGCACCCCCCATTCATCTCCAGAGCCGCCCGAGATCGAGATCGAGCTCGAGCCCCCGCCGCCTCGGCTCGTCGGCATTCGCGCGGTACAGGCCTCCTCCGCCCCCGTTTTCTCTCGATCTGGAACCGCGCGGCAACGCTGACCCTTTCCCCTCTCTTCCCCACTCTTTTTGCAGCCGGGAACGGCCGGAACCATCGACGCCCAAAGCACCTCCGCCGCGTGACCTCGTCACCGGCGAACCAGGCTGCTCCGGCGACCATCTCCACCACCACCCGAACGGCGACATCCCCCCGAGTCCAACGGTACCACCCATGAATCCCCCCGTGCCCTATATCGCCGCCGGCGAGCTCGCTGTTGCCTCTAGACGAAGGTAGACGACGACGGCCGTGGGCCCTGTCCGTCAGCCTCACGCCCTGACGGGTGGGACCCACCCATCAGGTTTAAAAACGCACGCGCGCGCACCGGTTCGCCCGTCGGCTGAAGGTGTACTCCGCCTTTACGCCTTCGATGTGGCGGCCTCGCGCGGGCCGATTTCCCCCTGGGCCTGCTGCACTGTGGCCTTTCTGGCCTAGTGGCACAGTGCCATTTTTCCTTTTTTTTCTGTCAAACTTACAAAAAATCTCTGTACTAAATATTAATCCAAATGAAATAATTCCAGTTCCTAAATTCTTGTGAAAACCCCACCTATTTAGTGGTGCAACTTTCATTCAAATCCAACAATCTTTTCTTCACTGTAAATATTTAAATGTGATTTTAAGCATTTAAATGTACCTTTGTAAATCCATTCCTCCTGTTATGTCACTCCAAATCCAAAACTAAGAATTTTTCCCTTCTTAGTTTTCACCCTAGTATTTAACAAAAATGAGTTGACATTTTTCTGAGCACCTTGGTTTTTCTGTTTTATTATTGCCTTATTTTTCTCGTTATTATTTTGCGACGATAGATTGAGTTGCTGACGAAGGAGTTGGACCAGAAGACTTTGAAGACCCAGAAGACTTTGTTGAGCCAGGCAAGCAACCCTTTGACCATGTCTATGAAACCCTTTTTATGCATGTCATACAGCACCATATTGTTGTTGCAACGGAATCATGATGGGGTGGTAACCACATGGGTGGTTTGCCACCGTACTTCCTTGTTGATACTTGCATTGTGCATGACCCTACCTTCTTATGAGGGTTATGCCGGTGGGAGTAGATAGGATGCTAAAGTAGATGCTACGCGAAAAGGGACGGGTATATGCATGGTGAAGGAGACAAAGTATTTCCAAAAGACTTTTCGAAAACCTCGTCGGGTGCCACTTATGCCCGAGGGAGATGATGAGATGGGTAACCACTTGATGACGAAGTGGTGTACCGAGGCAAGTATGTGTTGTTTTTGAAAACGGATTAGATTTAAGATTTGTCGACTGTCCCAACCTTACATGCGCAACCGCTCTACCCTTATATGGGAAAGGGCATTATTGATTACCTAGACCGATACTATCTTGGAGCCCGCATTACTAGTGATGGGAGAGTTGTTGGTGTGCTCTCTCGGGACGGGGTCGTGCCAGGTAGGGCGGCCATGACTGTTTTCACAGGGCACCGAACACACCGTTGGCACCCCGTGCTTATGGTATGTGATGAATATGGGAGCAAGGCTCCACAACTTTATGATGTGAAATGTTAGGCATGGGGGTTACTACCAATCAAGTGGACTCCATGTTAGTGTCGTCTAGGGAAAGATAGTGATCGGGTGCTTACCCCAAGTACTTGAGGTATCATGGGTCGTGGATGACACGGAAGTTCCCCGGATCTTGTGGGTAAAGTGTGCAACCTCTGCAGAGTGTAAAACTATTCGAATAGCTGTGTCCACGGTCAAGGATAGTTGGGCGGTGCTGCTTAAACTATGTCCAGAGTTTACAAACCAGTGTGTGTGTTTGGATGACTACTTGGGTCAAGTCAAAGGACTTGACGTGATTGAGATGGGTTGGTGCCCACTCTATTTATGTGGATACATGTAACCTGTCCTCATGGTTACTTGAATTCTCTTGAAGCATGTCTTACAAGTTGTTGAACATGTCATTGCACTCAAAACTAGCTTTCTGCAAATTTTTTACCTATATCATGTATTGTTACATCTCGGACCAAAACATGGGTTGCTTGCGAGTACATTCAAAGTACTCATTGGCTTGCCACTGGTTATTTAATTGACCAAGCATGGAAGAACCGGAGTTCGAAGAAGAGTTCTTTGGATACGAACATGCGAACTAGGACGTTTCCCTGTCAGAATGCCTCTAGGGTTAAGGCAGATGGCATGGGTTCTACTTATCGACGAAGATTTCCGCCGCTTGTGTTTCATTTGATGTTCATCCCTTAAGGCTTTATCAATGTAAGACTTGACCATCATGGTCATAATTTGTGTAAGACGGTATGTATGGATGTATGACTCTTGTTATTCAGCTTCTGTGTGTTCAGTGAGCATTGATCTCTGGGATCACTGTACACGTGCATTCGGTGATCTCGACTTGTGAGTCGGGGTCCCCACAGAGCTGGTATCAGAGCCATCCTGACTGTAGGAAGCCTTAATTAGCATGGACGTTAGTTAGAGTGAGACTATCCACAAAGTTACTTATATACCTATGTTTTCTGAAAGTATCCCAAACATAGGTCACATTCCCTCTATTGACCCTTCCCCTTCCACTTTTGTAGATGGCCATCGTACCCGAGGACTTCCTGACCACCGGATTTCCCGTGCTTCTTGAGGATAGCCTCAGGAAGTGCCAGTTCACTCGAGCCCCCACCTTCTCCTACCACGAGCACTAGATCAACAGCACTAAGAAGGAGTATCATGTGGAGGTAGTCGTGAGGGCGAACGACTCCCCAACGAGCTGGTTCTTTGAGGGACCCCAGATGGCAACCCTGCTTCTCGCCGTTGAGACTGCTTCTCTCAAGGCATTGACTCGCCTTCGAGATCTTCTGCCAGAGATGGCAAGTGAGCCAGCCACTCGTTACCTGCCTTATCATAAGGAGGGTGATGACGAGAGCAGCGCACCAGCCCCACCCATGGACGAAGGACTTTCCCTCCGTTTCCAGACCTACTTCAGCTTGTGTGCCGACAGCCTGGCACAACACTTGGCCTCGGAGTCGGTGGAGCTTCGGAAGGAACTCCACAAGACCAAGGAACTCCTCCGCCTGGCTCAGACGAAGGCGGACAGGATCAAGAAGGATGGTGCACCCCCTGGACAACCCGTTGTAGCCTATCAAGGTGGGCGACCCCCACGGATCACGAATGCCAAGGGGTCATCTCAGCCACGCCGTATGACGGCGAAAGACTACCGCAACCTCTTCACGGTGCCCCTGGCGAAGCAGCACCGTGTTCAGCTCCTCCACTCCCCCACTCCCTCAAGTGACGAAGAGACTAAGACAGATGAAGATGAGGAGGAAGACCCAGAGGAGACGGAATACCCGACCGAGCATTCCACCACTTAGACATCATTTAGGACTAGGATAGGCCAGTCCGTAACCCTTAAGGTAGGATAGGTCGTGTACCCCCTTATGCGAAATCGAGTCCATGTAATGGTTCAAATGAAACCATGTTGTGTTGTGTTTGCCTTCGACGTGTTTTGATGGAAGTTGTACTTTCCCTTTCAGGGAAATGTAAACAACTACATCACCCATTTGGTTTTAATGCATGAGTTTGGCCCTTCTGGCCTTGGCTTAACTTAAAATTGTATCACACCCACCCCTTACTAGGCGTCCCATCTATATTGCTTTCACTCATTTTCTTTTCCCAATCATGAGACCTTAACCGCTCCAACAGGATGCCTGTTGTAACACGTACTGGTACCTCTACCCAGCAGCAAGAAGCCGGAGGTTCTGCTGAAGCAGGAGTCAGCCAGGACCAAGCCCGAGGACAGACTCCACCCCCACCACCTCCTCCAAACATGGACATGGCTCAGCTTCTCCAAGCCTTCCGAGAGGAACGCCAAGCCAACACTGCAGCCCTTCAGATGATTGCTCAAGCTATCAATCACCAGCCGGTGGGACACGGCAATGGATGTTCCACGTTGGTGGAGTTCAAGAAGCATGCACCACCCACCTTCATCGAGACTGCTGAACCCCTGGATGCAGACGACTGGGTCCGCACCATTGAGGACTTATTGGAACTAGTCGGCTGCACTGAAGACCGTGAGAGGGTGGCATATGCTGCCCACTGTCTCGGGGGAACTGCCAGAGCTTGGTGGGATGGATTCAAGGCCATGCGTGTTGAGCAAAACATCACTTGGAATGACTTCAAGGCAGAATTCCACAAGGCCCACATTCCTTCCGGATCATTGCCATCAAGAAGCGTGAGTTCCGAGCCCTGAAGCAAGGAAGTAGCACTGTCAAGGAGTACATGCAGAAGTTCAATGTTCTCTCAAGGTATGCTCCTGAGGATGTCAGCACTGATGCTGCCAAAAAGGAGCGCTTCATGGAAGGCCTTAACCAGACTCTGCAGTACTCGCTTGTTGTGTGTGACTACCCGACCTTTCCTGATCTGGTGAACAAGGCACTCATGCTTGAGGACAAGCGACGTGCTTTGGATGATACCCGTAAGCGCAAGATGATCAGCAAGGGTAGCTCCAGCAACCAGAAGCCTTGCCCATGGCAGCCAGCCCCGGTCAAGCCAACCTATCAGCAACCAAGAGGTCCTGCACCCCGCACCAAGTATCCACCTCAGCAGTATGCCAACCCCAGGCCAGCTTACAACAACCTCAATAACAATGCCGACAAGAGCAGCAACCCCAACCAAGTCACTTGCTTTGGTTGTGGTCAGCCAGGACACTACTCCAAGTATTGCCCCAACAAGAAGCCCGACGCCCCGCGCCCCAATGCGCAGAACCCAGGACAAGGCCGTGGAATGTCACCAAGGAACCAAGCTCCCCGCAACCTGCCCAACAACGGCAAGGGTCATGTGAATCATGTCACTGCAGAAGAAGCCCAGGAAGACCCGGACGTCGTGCTGGGTACATTCCTTGTCAATTCAGCACCTGCAACTGTCTTGTTTGATTCTGGGGCCACACATTCATTTGTCACCCAAAAGTTTGCATTAAAAAGTGGCATGACCCCTACACCCCTGAATAACCCTATGGTGGTACAAACCCCCAGAGCAGAGATGAGAGCCAATATAGGATGTAAAGGAGTCGGGATTGTCATTAATGGGGTAGACTTCCTAGCAGACCTTATCATCTTAAGATCGCAAGGCTTGGATGTGATCTTGGGAATGGATTGGCTCATCAAGCACCAAGGCTTGTTAGATTGTGCCAACCGGACTATCACTGTAACCAATGATCAAGGAGTCGAAGTTAAATTTGCCTCCAACCCCTCCTCTGCTCAAGCCAACCAAGTCAACTATCTGACTGAAGTTGGATTGGAGCAAGTGCCGGTAGTATGCGAATACCCCGATGTTTTTCCTGATGAGCTACCGGGAATGCCTCCTGACCGAGACATTGAGTTCATCATCGAGCTCATACCCGGAGCGGGACCCATCTATAAGAAGCCTTATAGAATGGGATCGGAGGAGTTAGCAGAATTGAAGAAGCAACTAGAGCAGTTGAGGAAGGGATTTATCCGCCCTAGTGCCTCCCCTTGGGGATCACCTGTTCTGTTTGTGGCAAAGAAGGACGGTACCATCCGCTTGTGCATTGACTACCGCTCCCTCAATGAAGTTACAATTAAGAACAAGTATCCACTTCCCAAGATTGAAGATATGTTTGATCAACTCAATGGGGCCAAGGTGTTCTCCAAGATCGACCTCAGATCTGGGTCCTACCAGCTGAAAATCAGACCCCAAGATATTCCAAAGACGACATTTGTAACCAGATATGGCCTGTATGAGTGCACGGTCATGTCCTTTGGATTGACCAATGCCCCAGCCTATTTCATGTATCTCATGAATAAGGTCTTCATGGAATATTTGGACAAGTTTGTTGTTGTCTTCATTGATGACATTCTTGTCTTCTCGAAGACGGAAGAAGAGCACGAGCAACACCTTGAGGATGGTCCTAGACAAGCTTCGAGAGCACCAACTGTATGCCAAGTTCAGCAAGTGTGAATTTTGGCTGCGTGAAGTTGGATTCTTGGGTCATGTTTTGACCGAAGAAGGATTGTCGGTCGATCCCGCTAAGATTGAAGCCGTGACTGAATGGCAATCCCCAAGCAATGTGAAGGAAGTCAGAAGCTTCCTCGGACTCGCAGGATATTACCGCAAGTTCGTTGAAGGATTCTCAAGCATTGCCCGACCCATGACTCAGCTCTTGAAGAAGGATAAGAAGTTTGAATGGACACCGAAGTGCGAAGAGAGCTTCCAGGAGCTGAAGAAGAGACTGACCACCGCCCCAGTTCTGGCCACACCAGATATACACAAGGAGTTTGTGATATATTGTGATGCGTCAAGAACTGGACTGGGAGGTGTTCTGATGCAAGAAGACAGAGTCGTAGCTTACCTTTCAAGGCAACTACGGCCTCATGAAGAGAACTATGCTACTCATGATCTTGAGTTAGCAGCAGTGGTTCATGCCCTAAAGACATGGCGACATTACCTCCTAGGGAAGCGGTGTGAGATATACACGGATCACAAAAGTCTGAAGTATATTTTCACTCAAAAGGAATTGAACATGAGGCAAAGAAGATGGCTAGAGTTGATCAAGGATTATGACCTCAGTGTTCAATACCACCCTGGGAAGGCTAATGTGGTAGCCGATGCATTAAGCAGAAAGGCTTGTTCCTTGAATGCTATGCTTAAGGACAAGCTGCCCGCCTTGTATGGGGAACTTGAAAGCTTCGGGTTGGAACTGGTTGCACCAGGATTCTTGGCCAACCTCGAAGTTAGGCCTACCTTGATGGATGATGTTAAGGAAGCTCAGAAGGGACATGAGAGTATTGAAGGCATCAAGAGGAAGATCAAGGCGGGCAAAGCCCCAACAAGGTTTCTCAGAGGATGAGCTGTGAGTTGTGTGGTTTGGGAATCGCATTTGCGTGCCCAACAAGGTTGAGCTCAAGAATCTGATCTTGCAAGAAGCTCATGACACCCCGTATTCCATCCATCCTGGAGGAACCAAGATGTATCAAGACCTGAAGGGAAGATTTTGGTGGCACGGGATGAAAAGGGAGATTTCCACCTATGTTGCAAAGTGTGATGTATGCCAAAGAGTCAAGGCTGAATATCAGTGACCTGCTGGATTGCTCCAACCACTCAAGGTTCTCGAGTGGAAATGGGATAAAGTCGGAATGGATTTCATCACTGGACTACCTAGGTCAAACAAGGGACATGACTCCATCTGGGTCATAGTCGATCATTTGACCAAAGTAGCCCATTTCATTCCTGTTAAGACTACCTATGATGGCAACCAGCTAGCAACTCTATACATCAATAGGATCATAAGCCTTCATGGTGTTCCCAAGGAGATTGTGTCAGATCGAGGAACCCAGTTTACCTCAAGGTTCTGGAAGAAGTTCCAGGAAGCCATGGGGACCAGGTTGTCCTTCAGCACTGCTTTCCGCCCACAGACCGAAGGTCAGATAGAACGAGTGAATCAGATACTCGAAGACATGCTCCGAGCCTGTGTCCTGGCATATGGAGCTAGGTGGGAAGATTGCTTCCCTTTTGCCAAGTTCTCCTACAACAACAGTTATTAGTCAAGCCTTTAGATGGCACCATTTGAGGTGTTATACGGACGGAAATGCCGCACAACCCTCAATTGGTCAGAAACTGGAGAAGGACTAGTATTTGGGCCCGATATCCTCCGTGAAGCAGAAGAGCAAGTCCAGCTTGTCAGAGAGCGTTTGAAGACTGCCAAGTCAAGGCAGAAGAGCTATGCTGACTCACGTTGTAGAGACATGAACTTCCGAATTGGAGACCATGTCTATCTCCGGGTCACACCTCTCAAGGGAACCCAGCGTTTCCATGTTAAAGGGAAGCTCGCACCAAGATACACCGGCCCCTTCAAGATCACTGAACGACGAGGAGAAGTGGCTTACCAGTTGGAACTACCACCTGAGCTATCCTATGTGCACAACATATTCCACGTGTCACAACTCCGGAAGTGCCTCCAAGTTCCAGTCAAGCCTGATCTCTACAAGGATGTCAATCACCAAGCCATTGACCTTCAGCCTGATTTGACCTACCATGAGAGGCCCGTCCGCATTTTGGATGAGGCTGAGCGACACACTCGAAGCCGCACCATCAAGTACTTCAAGGTCCAGTGGAGCAACCACACTGAAGCAGAAGCAACTTGGGAACGTGAAGACTACCTTAGATCCGAGTTTTCGTATCTCTTTAAAGCCTAGTTTAGGAATCTCGGGGATGAGATTCTTGTAAGGGGGGTAGATCTGTCACACCCTGCATTTTGTAACATTTCATTTGCATTATTAAAGCATGAAAATTTGGACCAACAAAAACTTTTGCATTATTTGGCTTTTATTTGGAGTTGGTTTTCTCTCTGTGATTTTTAATTGCTCTTTAAAGTCAACACAACTCCACCTTATATACTTCACCTCCTTGCCCCAAACTTCTGCCCAATGATCATGCCATGTGTATAGAGCAATATAGTATTTTCTTACAAAAATAATTTGGCCAAATAGTATTTTCAAAAATTAGTTTTCCAAAACCCCCCTAAATTGAGGTTTGCACTGCAAGTACTTGATTTGGGGTATGAAAAATATTTCAAAAAGTGTATTTGAGACCTATTAGGTATAGGACTCCCATAAACCACAAAAATATAATTTTAAAAGTTATTTTCCTATTTTATTTAAAAGCTTTTTCTTAAGGCCAGAAATGGTCTTTAATAGGGAAAAATTATTTTATTGTTTCAACAATATTTGACAAAAATCAGGGAAACTTAGTGGACATATATTTTCCATATATGAGAGTTTCAACACATGGTCATGTTCAAAATATTGGACAAAACCTCCCAAAACCTTTTCTGCCCATTTCAAGGATTTGAAATATTTCTACAGGAAATATTCTCACAAAAATCCAAGAAAAATCTAGCAAGTCACAAATGCATATTGTGATCACCTTGAAAAGCCTCATGTCAATTAAAGTCATTTTGGTTCACCAAAATGCCCCAAAACCCTCTCTGACCAGAATCAAATTTGAACAAGTTTGTACTACCAACTTTCTCTCCTTGACCACAACTTTTGTGAGCATGTTCACATGACCAAATGAGGCCACTACACAAAGTGGTGCATCAAGGAGAAGTGATTTGCTCAACTAGATCTACACAGGCTCATTTCTGCTAATTTCTAGGGTTTACAAAAGTTGCATTGGCAACTTTGCCCAAATGAGCTCAAAATGGGTGGAAGGCCCTAAATGCATGTGCCATTTCACCCTGTGGAGTCACATGATTAATGGAAATAATCTACTTGCCCAAACCAGCATGAAACACCTTCTGCCACTTTACCAAAATCCCATTTTGGCCACTCCCACTAATCTCCATGAGCCCTGCTTTTTACCACAACCCCTCCTAGTTCCCTCTATCACCTGGATGCTTTCCTGCCCGAGGAAGCAATGATGAAGGGAGGGGGAACCCCATTTTTCTTCTCTGGACAGCAGATTTCCCCCTCTCTCTTAGCCTCCTTCTCTCCCCTCAACTCTCCATAGCATCCAAGGCTCTCTCTAGCTTTTGTCCATGCCCCCTCCAGCTGCCAGACACAAGTGGACGCGTGCGGACATGGGAAAACCGCGGATGCCAGCCAAAGTCGCGCTCTGGAGCGCCTGGCAGGGCACCCGACCGTTGACACCGCGTCCCCCGACCACCTCGAGCCTCCCTCGCGTGCCAGTCGATGCCCCTCGACGTCCGCTCCACGCCAGCAGGCTGCCCACTTGCTCCCGCACCCTCCTCTCTCTCCTGCAGCTCGCGCCAGAGCGCCGTCCCGCTCGGCCAATGCTCGCGCCGCTCTTGTGGCCCGCCTGCAGCTCGTCCCTCTCCTCCTCTCTCCCCTTAGCACCCTAGACAACCCCCACGAACACCCTTGAGCCCTCTATTCCCTCTCTAATGGCCACCCGAGCCGATCCCGCGGGCACCCGTAGGCCACGCCTACGATGGACCTCGGCCAGCCTATATAAGGCGACCCCGAGCCCCTCTCTCACTCCCTATCGCTCCCCCACACTCCTAATCAACCTCCCGCACCCCCCATTCATCTCCAGAGCCGCCCGAGCTCAAGATCGAGGTCGAGCCCCCGCTGCCTTGGCTCGTCGGCGTTCACGCGGTACAGGCCTCCTCCGCCCCCGTTTTCTCTCGATATGGAACCGCGCGGCAACGCTGACCCTTTCCCCTCTCTTCCCCACTCTTTTTGCAGCCGGGAACGGCCGGAACCATAGACGCCCGAAGCACCTCCACCGCGTGACCTCGTCGCCGGCGAACCAGGCTGCTCCGGCGACCATCTCCACCACCACCCGAACGGCGACATCCCCCCGAGTCCAACGGTACCACCCACGCATCCCCCCATGCCCTATATCACCGCCGGCGAGCTCGCCGTTGCCTCTGGACGGAGGTAGACGACGACGGCCGTGGGCCCTGTCCGTCAGCCTCACGCCCTGACGGGTGGGACCCACCCGTCTTGTTTAAAAATGCACACGCGCGCACTGGTTCGCCCGTCGGCTGAAGGCGTACTCCGCCTTTACGCATTCGACCTGGCGACCTCGCGCGGGCCGATTTCCCCCTGGGCCTGCTGCACTGTGGCCTTTCTGGCCCAGTGGCACAGTGCCATTTTTCCTTTTTCTTTTCTGTCAAACTTACAAAAATTCCTCTGGACTAAATATTAATCCAAATGAAATAATTCCACTTCCTAAATTCTTGTAAAAACCCCACCTATTTAGTGGTACAACTTTCATTCAAATCCAACAACCTTTTCTTCACTGTAAATATTTAAATGTGATTTTAAGCATTTAAATGTACCTTTGTAAATCCATTCCTCCTGTTATGTCACTCCAAATCCAAAACTAAGAATTTTTCCCTTCTTAGTTTTCACCCTAGTATTTAACAAAAATGAGTTGACATTTGTCTGAGCACCTTGGTTTTTCTGTTTTATTATTGCCTTATTTTTCTTGTTATTATTTTGCGACAATAGATTGCGTTGCTGATGAAGGAGTTGGACCAGAAGACTTTGAAGACCCAGAAGACTTTGTTGAGCCAGGCAAGCAACCCTTTGACCATGTCTATGAAACCCTTTTTATGCATGTCATATAGCACCATATTGTTATTGCAACGGAATCATGATGGGGTGGTAACCACATGGGTGGTTTGCCACCGTACTTCCTTGTTGATACTTGCATTGTGCATGACCCTACCTTCTTATGAGGGTTATGCCGGTGGGAGTAGATAGGATGCTAAAGTAGATGCTTCACAAAAAGGGACGGGTATATGCATGGTGAAGGAGACAAAGTATTTTCACAAGACTTTTCGAAAACCTCATTGGGTGCCACTTATGCCCGAGGGAGATGATGAGATGGGTAACCACTTGATGACGAAGTGGTGTACCGAGGCAAGTGTGTGTTGTTTTCGAAAACGGATTAGATTTAAGATTTGTCGACTGTCCCAACCTTATGCGCAACCACTCTACCCTTATATGGGAAAGGGAATTATTGATTACCTAGACCGATACTAGCTTGGAGCCCGCATTACTAGTGACGGGAGAGTTGTTGGTGCGCTCTCTCAAGACAGGATCGTGCCAGGTAGGGCGGCCATGACTGTTTTCACAGGGCACCGAACACACCGTTGGTACCCCGTGCTTGTGGTATGTGATGAATATGGGAGCGAGGCTCCACAACTTTATGATGTGAAGTGTTAGGCACGGGAGTTACTACCAATCAAGTGGACTCCATGTTAGTGTCGTCTAGGGAAAGATAGTGATCAGGTGCTTACCCCGGGTACTTGAGGTATCGCGGGTCGTGGATGACACGGAAGTTCCCTGGATCTTGTGGGTAAAGTGTGCAACCTCTGCAGAGTGTAAAACTATTCGAATAGCCATGTCCACGGTCAAGGACAGTTGGGCGGTGCTGCTTAAACTATGTCCAGAGTTTACAAACCAGTGTGTGTGTTTGGATGACTACTTGGGTCAAGTCAAAGGACTTGACGTGATTGAGATGGGTTGGTGCCCACTCTATTTATGTTGATACATGTAAACCTGTCCCCATGGTTACTTGAATTCTCTTGAAGCATGTCTCACAAGTTGTTGAACATGTCATTGCACTCAAAACTAGCTTTCTGCAAAAATTTACCTATATCATGTATTGTTACATCTCGGACCAAAACATGGGTTGCTTGCGAGTACATTCAAAGTACTCATTGGCTTGCCACTGGTTATTTAATTGACCAGGCATGGAAGAACCGGAGTTCGAAGAAGAGTTCTTTAGAGATGAACATGTGAACTAGGACGTTTCCCAGTCAGAATGCCTGTAGGGTTAAGGCAGATGGCATGGGTTCTACTTATCGACGAAGATTTCCGCTGCTTGTGTTTCATTTGATGTTCAGCCCTTAAGGCTTTATCAAGGTAAGACTTGACCATCATGGTCATAATTTGTGTAAGACGGTATGTATGGATGTAAGACTCTTGTTATTCAGCTTCTGTGTGTTCAGTGAGCATTGATCTCTGGGATCACTATACACGTGCATTCGGTGATCTCGACTTGTGAGTCGGGGTCCCCACAATACGTCTCCAACGTATGTATAATTTTTGATTGTTCCATGCTATTATATTACCCATTTCGGATGTTTATGGGCTTTACTTTACACTTTTATATCATTTTTGGGACTAACCTACTAACCGGAGGCCCAACCCGAATTGTTGTTTTTTTGCCTTTTTAAGTGTTTCGAAGAAAAGGAATATCAAACGGAGTCCAAACGGATGAAACCTTCGGCAACGATCTTTTTGGAATAAATGCAATCCAGGAGACTTGGAGTGGACGTCAAGAAGCAGCCGGCCACGAGGCAGGAGGCTGCACCCTAGGGGGATGGGCACGCCCCCACCCTCGTGGGCCCCTTGTGGCTCCCCTGACCTACCTCCTTCGCATATATATATCCACGTATCCTGAAAACATCCAGAAGCACCACGAAAAACTATTTCCATCGCCGCAACCTTCTGTATCCGTGAGATCCCATCTTGGAGCCTTCGCCGGCGCTCCGCCGGAGGGGGAATCGACCATAGAGGGCCTCTACATCATCTCCAAGGCCTCTCTGATGAGTTGTGAGTTGCTTACCACAGACCTTCGAGTCCATAGTTATTAGCTAGATGGCTTCTTCTCTCTCTTTGAATCTCAATACAAAGTTCTCCTTGATCTTCTTGGAGATCTATTTGATGTAACTCTTTTTGTGGTTGTTTGTCAAGATCTGATGAATTGTGGGTTTATGATCAAGTTTATCTATGAGAAATATTTGAATCTCCTCTGAATTCTTTTATGTATGATTGGTTATCTTTGCAAGTCTCTTCGAATTATCAGTTTGGTATGGCCTACTAGATTGATCTTTCTTGCAATAGGAGAAGTGCTTAGCTTTGGGTTCAATCTTGCGGTGTCCTTTCCTAGTGACAGCAGGGGCAACAAGGCACGTATTGTTGCCATCGAGGATAAAAAGATGGGGTTTATATCATATTGCACCAGTTTATCCCTCTACATCATGTCATCTTTCTTAATGCGTTACTCTGTTCTTCATGAACTTAATACTCTAGATGCAGGCAGGAGTAGTAGATGCAGAATCATTTTGATCTACTTGTTGCGGACGTGATGCCTATATACATGATCATGCCTAGATATTCTCATAACTATGCACTTTTCTATTAATTGCTCGACAGTAATTTGTTCACCCACCGTAATACTTATGCTATCTTGAGAGAAGCCACTAGTGAAACCTATGGCCCCTGGGTCTATCTTTTGTCATATAAGTTTTCCATCTACTTTTATTCACATCTTTACTTTTCAATCTATATCATAAAAATACCAAAAATATTTATCTTATCTTATTATCTCTATCAGATCTCACTTTTGCAAGTTACCGTGAAGGGATTGACAACCCCTTTATCGCGTTCGTTGCGAGGTTCTTGTTTGTTTGTGTAGGTACGAGGGACTTTTGAGGAGCCTCCTACTGGATTGATACCTTGGTTCTCAAAAACTGAGGGAAATACTTACGCTACTTTGCTGCATCACCCTATCCTCTTCAAGGGAAAACCAATGCAGTGCTCAAGAGGTAGCAAGAAGGATTTCTGGCGCCGTTGCCGGGGAGGTCTTCGCTCAAGTCAAGACATACCAAGTACCCATCACAAACTCATCTCCCTCGTATTACATTATTTGCCATTTGCCTCTCGTTTTCCTCTTCCCCACTTCACCCTTGCCATTTTATTCGCCCTCTCTTTTCCGTTCGCCTCTTTTTCGCTTGCCTCTTGTGTGCTTGTGTGTTTGATTGCTTGTCACGATGGCTCAAGACAATACTAAATTGTGTGACTTTTCCAATACCAATAATAATGATTTCCTTAGCACTCCGATTGCTCCTCTTAATGATGCTAAATCTTGTGAAATCAATGCTACTTTGTTGAATCTTGTTATGAAAGATCTATTCTCCGGCCTCCCTAGTGAAGATGCCGCTACTCATCTAAACAACTTTGTTGATTTGTGTGATATGCAAAAGAAAAAGACACGAATAATGATATTGTTAAATTGAAGTTATTTCCGTTTTCACTTAGAGATCGTGCTAAAACTTGGTTTTTGTCTTTGCCTAAAAATAGTATTGATTCATGGAATAAGTGCAAAGTTGCTTTTATCTCTAAGTATTTTCCTCCCGCTAAGATCATCTCTCTTAGAAATGATATTATGGAATTTTAAACAACTTGATCATGAGCATGTTGCCCAATCTTGGGAAATAATGAAATTAATGATTTGCAATTGCCCTACACATGGTTTGAATTTATGGATGATCATACAAAATTTTTATGCTGGATTGAATTTTGCTTCTAGAAATCTTCTAGATTCGGCCGCGGGAGGCACTTTTATGGAAATCACTTTAGGAGAAGCTACTAAACTCCTAGATAATATTATGGTTAATTATTCTCAATGTCACACCGAAAAATCTACTAGTAAAAAAGTTCATGCGATAGAAGAAATTAATGTTTTGAGTGGAAAGATGGATGAACTTATGAAATTGTTTGCTACTAAAAGTGCTCCTATTGATCCTAATTATATGCCTTTGTCTACTTTGATTGAGAACAATAATGAATATATGGATGTGAATTTTGTTGGTAGGAATAATTTTGGTAACAATGCTTATAGAGGAAACTTTAATTCTAGGTCGTTTCCTAGTAATTCCTCTAATAATTATGGTAATTCCTACAACAATTCTTATGGAAATTTTAATAAGATGCCCTCTGATTTTGAGAATAGTGTTAAAGAATTTATGATCTCTCAAAAGAATTTCAATGCTTTGCTTGAAGAAAAATTGCTTAAAGTTGATGAATTGGCTAGGAA
Organism: Triticum dicoccoides; assembly: GCF_002162155.2. Lineage (NCBI taxonomy): Eukaryota > Viridiplantae > Streptophyta > Magnoliopsida > Poales > Poaceae > Triticum > Triticum dicoccoides. The sequence goes on from NC_041391.1 coordinate 287,995,134, forward strand.
CGTTGATAGAATTTCTCTTGATGTTGCTTCTTTGAAACTTAGATCTATTCCACCTGAGCATGAAATCAATGAGTCTCTCAAATCCATGAGATTTTCCATTGATGAGTGCAAAGAAAGAACCGCTAGGATGCGTGCTAAGAAAGATTGCTTTGTAAAAGCGTGTTTCTTCTAGTTTCCATGAAAATAATGATGAAGATCTAAAATTTATTGATGTGTCTCCTATTAAATCTTTGTTTTGCAATATGAATCTTGATAATGATGGGACTGGAGATGAGTTAACTTTAGTTAAAAGGCGTCCCAATGATTCGGAGTTTTTAGATCTTGATGCTAAAATTGGTAAAAGTGGGATTGGAGAAATCAAAACTTTACATAGCAATGAACCCACTATTTTGGATTTCAAGGAATTTAATTATGATAATTGTTCTTTAATAGATTGTATTTCCTTGTTGTAATCCGTGTTGAATTCTCCTCATGCTTATAGTCAAAATAAAGCTTTTAACAAACATATCGTTGATGCTTTGATTCAATCTTATGAGGAAAAACTTGAGTTGGAAGTTTCTATCCCTAGAAAACTTTATGATGAGTGGGAACCTACTATTAAAATTAAAATTAAAGATCATGAATGCTATGCTTTGTGTGATTTGGGTGCTAGTGTTTCCACGATTCCAAAAACTTTATGTGATGTGCTAGATTTCCGTGATTTTGATGTTTGCTCTTTAAACTTGCACCTTGCGGATTCCACTATTAAGAAACCTATGGGAAGGATTAATGATGTTCTTATTGTTGCAAATAGGAATTATGTGCCCGTAGATTTCATTGTTCTTGATATAGATTGCAATCTTTCATGTCCTATTATTCTTGGTAGACCTTTCCTTAGAACGATTGGTGCAATTACTGATATGAAGGAACGAAATATTAGATTCCAATTTCCATTAAGGAAAGGCATGGAACACTTTCCTAGGAAGAAAGTCAAATTACCTTATGAATCTATTATGCGAGCCACTTATGAGTTGAATGCCAAAGATGACAATACTTAGATCTATTTTCGCTTTTATGCCTAGCTAGGGGCGTTAAACGATAGGGCTTGTTGGGAGGCAACCCAATTTTATTTTTGTTTCTTGCTTTTTGCTTCTGTTTAGTAATAAATAATTCATATATCCTATGTTTAGATGTGGTTTTATGTTTTAATTAGTGTTCGTACCAAGTAGAACCTATAGGATAACCTACGCTGATAGTTAATTTGATTCTGCTGAAAAACAGAAACTCTTGCATGCACGAGAATAATTTTAGTAAATGACAGAAACATGCTTTTTAGTTGATTGGTTTTTCACTAGATCTGTAGACAATTTCCCCACTACTTCCTATTTTGGTAGGATTTTTAGAGTTCAAGAAGTATTCGAAAGTTACAGATTGCTACAGACTGTTCTGTTTTTGACAGATTCTGTTTTTCGTGTGTTGTTTGCTTATTTTGATGCATCTATGGCTAGTATCGGGGGGTATGAACCATAGAGAAGTTGGAATACAGTAGGTTTAACACCAATATAAATAAAGAATGAGTTAATTACAGTACCTTATGTGGTGGTTTTTCTTTCTTGCACTAACGGAGCTTATGAGATTTCCTGTTGAGTTTTGTGTTGTGAAGTTTTCAAGTTTTGGGTAAAGATTTGATGGACTATGGAATAAGGAGTGGCAAGAGCCTAAGCTTGGGGATGCCCATGGCACCACAATATATTCAAGGACAACCAAAAGCCTAAGCTTGGGGATGCCCCGGAATGCATCGCCTCTTTCGTCTTCGTCTAGCGGTAACTTTACTTGGAGCTATATTTTTATTCGCACATGATATGTGTTTTGCTTGGAGTGTCTTGTACGATATGAGTCTTTGCTTTTTAGTTTACCACAATCATCCTGTACACACCTTTTGAGAGAGACACACATGATTTGGAATTTATTAGAATACTCTATGTGCTTCACTTATATCTTTTGAGCTAGATAATTTTGCTCTAGTGCTTCACTTATATCTTTTTAGAGCATGGCGGTGGCTTAATTTTGTAGAAATTATTGATCTCTCATGCTTCACTTATATTATTTTGAGAGTCTTTTATAACACCATGGTATTTTCTATGGTTATAAAACTGGTCCTAGAATGATGGGCATCCAAGTTGGGTATAATAAAAACTATCATAGAAAGTGCATTAAACACTATGATCAATTTGATGCTTGATAAATTGTTTTGAGATATAAATGTGGTAATGTTAGAGTCGTGCTAGTTGGGTAATTACGAAATTGAGAAATACTTGTGTTAAAGTTGGCAAGTCCCGTAGCATGCACGCATGGTAAAAGTTGTGTGACAAATTTGTTGCATGGGGTGCTCTTTTAATTGTCTTCCTTATGTGTGGAGGTCGGGATTGCGTGATGGTTAACTCCTACCAACCCTTCCCCTAGGAGCATGCGTAGTAGTACTTTGCTTCGAGGGCAAGTAGACTTTTGCAATAAGTATATGAGTTCTTTATGACTAATGTGAGTCCATGGATTATACGCACTCTCACCCTTCCACCATTGCTGGCCTCTATTATGCCGTGCAACTTTCGCCGGTATCATGCACCCATTATTTACCTTCCTCAAAACCGCCACCATACCTACCTATTATGGCATTTCCATAGCAATTCCAAGATATATTGCCATGCAACTTTCCACCGTTTCGTTTATTATGACACGCCCCATCATTGTTATATTGCTCTTTGCATGATCATGTAGTTGACATCATATTTGTGGCAAGGCCACCTCCATAACTTTTCATACATGTCACTCTTGGTTCATTGCATATCCCGGTACACCGCCGAAGGCATTCACGTAGAGTCATATTTTGTTCTAAGTATTGAGTTGTAAATCAATAAAAGTGTGATGATCTTCATTATTAGAGCATTGTCCCAAGTAAGGAAAGGATGATGAAGACTATGATTCCCCCACAAGTCGGGATGAGACTTCGGACTTTATAAAAAAAGGGGCCAAAGAAGCCCATATAAGAAAGGAGGCCAAAGAAGCCCACCAAATAAAAAAATAAAAAAAAGAAGAGAAAAAGAAAAAGAAAAAAATGAGAGAAAAGAGAGAAGGGACAATGCTACTATATTTTTTCCACACTTGTGCTTCAAAGTAGCACCATGATCTTCATGATAGAGAGTCTCCTGTGTTGTCACTTTCATATACTAGTGGGAATGTTTCATTATAGAACTTGGCTTGTATATTCCAATGATGGGCTTCCTCAAAATGCCCTAGCTCTTCGTGAGCAAGCAAGTTGGATGCACACCCACTTTGTTTCTTTTGTTGAGCTTTCATATATCTATAGATCTAGTGCATCCGTTGCATGGCAATCCCTACTCACTCACATTGATATCTATTAATGGGCATCTCCATAGCCCGTTGATATGCCTAGTTGATGTGAGACTATCTTCTCCCTTTTTGTCTTCCCAACCACCACCCTATTCCACATATAGTGATATATCCATGGCTTGCGCTCATGTATTGCGTAAGAGTTAAAAAAGCTGAAGCGCGTTAAAAAGTATGAACCAATTGCTTGGTTGAAACTGGGGTTGTGCATGATGGGAGTATTTTGTGTGATGAAAATGAAGCATGGCCGAACTATATGATTTTGTAGGGATGAGCTTTCTTTGGCCATGCTATTTTGATAAGACATGATTACTTGTTAGTATGCTTGAAGTATTATTATTTTTATGTTTTATGAGCTTTTATCTTGAATCATTTGGATCTGAACATTCATGCCAGAATAAAGAAAATTACATTAAGAATTATGCTAGGTAGCATTCCACATCAAAAATTCTGTTTTTATCATTTACCTACTCGAGGACGAGCAGGAATTAAGCTTGGGGATACTTGATACGTCTCCAACGTATCAATAATTTTTGATTGTTCCATGCTATTATATTACCCGTTTTGGATGTTTGTGGGCTTTACTTTCACTTTTATATCATTTTTGGGACTAACCTACTAACCGGAGGCCCAGCCCGAATTGCTGTTTTTTTTGCCTATTTTAGTGTTTCGAAGAAAAAGGAATATCAAATGGAGTCCAAACGGAATGAAATCTTCGGGAGCAATCTTTTTGGAACAAACGCAATCTAGGAGACTTGGAGTGGACGTTAAGAAGCAGCCGAGGCGGCCACGAGGGGGGTGGGCGCGCCCCCACCCTCGTGGGCCCCTCGTGGATCCCCTGACCTACCTCCTTCGCCTATATATATCCACGTACCCTGAAAACATCCAGGAGCACCACGCAAAACTATTTCCACCGCGGCAACCTTCTGTATCCGTGAGATCCCATCTTGGAGCCTTCGCCGGCACTCCGCCGGAGGGGGAATCGACCACGGAGGGCCTCTACATCATCTCCAAGGCCTCTCCGATGAGTTGTGAGTAGTTTACCACAGACCTTCGGGTCCATAGTTATTAGCTAGATGGCTTCTTCTCTCTCTTTGAATCTCAATACAAAGTTCTCCTCGATCTTCTTGGAGATCTATTCGATGTAACTATTTTTGCGGTGTGTTTGTCGAGATCCGATGAATTGTGGGTTTATAATCAAGTTTATCTATGAGAAATATTTGAATCTGCTCTGAATTCTTTTATGTATGATTGGTTATGTTTGCAAGTCTCTTCGAATAATCAGTTTGGTTTGGCCTACTAGATTGATCTTTCTTGCAATAGGAGAAGTGCTTAGCTTTGGGTTCAATCTTGCGGTGTCTGTCGGTGTTCTCGGAACGGGGGTCCCCAGACTTGCCTGCCTGCGGCCTGCGGCATGGCTCAAGTGGGGGCCCAGTGCAGCCCAGCTTCATCAGCTCAAGCTCAAGACCCTCGCGAGGGGCCAAGCCTCACGGGGCGGACGACAGGAAGCTTCCTTAGGAGGAGCCTCATCAGGCAGGCTCGCGAGGAGGCGGAGAGATCAAGGCAAGGCACCTCACGAGGAGCCCGTGACTCAAGCCATGACGATCGAGACCAGGCGAGCGCCAGGCGAGCGCCGGCCTGTGCAGTGTCCTTGTTTCCCCTTCGGTGCAAAGGGGGCAAGCACAGGCCAAGGCATCAGGTAAAGGTTACCATTTCGGTGCAACAAGACCAAGACCAGCAGAGCCCAGGACGGCGTCATCGTCAGAGCCTTTGGCAGCCGAAGACCAACTTTAGTCAGGATAAGTGTGAAGGAAATATGCCCTAGAGGCAATAATAAAGTTATTATTTATTTCCTCATATCATGATAAATGTTTATTATTCATGCTAGAATTATATTAACCGGAAACATGATACATGTGTGAATACATAGACAAACATATAGTCACTACTATGCCTCTACTTGACTAGCTCATTAATCAAAGATGGTTATGTTTCCTAACCATAGACATGTGTTGTCATTTGATTAATGGGATCACATCATTAGGAGAATGATGTGATTGACATGACCCATTCCGTTATCCTAGCACTTGATCGCTTAGTATATTGCTATTGCTTTCTTCATGACTTATACATGTTCCTGAAACTATGAGTTTATGCAACTCCCGTTTACCAGAGGAACACTTTGGGTGCTACCAAACATCACAACGTAACTGGGTGATTATAAAGGAGTACTACAGGTGTCTCCAAAGGTAGATGTTGGGTTGGCGTATTTCGAGATTAGGTTTTGTCACTCCGATTGTCGGAGGGGTATCTCTGGGCCCTCTCTGTAATGCACATCACTATAAGCCTTGCAAGCAATGTAACTAATGAGTTAGTTAAGGAATGATGCATTACGTAACGAGTAAAGAAACTTGCCGGTAACGAGATTGAACTAGGTATTGGATACCGACGATCGAATCTCGGGCAAGTAACATACCGATGACAAAGGGAACAACGTATGTTGTTATGCGGTTTGACCGATAAAGATCTTCGTAGAATATGTAGGAACCAATATGGGCATCCAGGTTCCGCTATTGGTTATTGACCAAGAATAGTTCTAGGTCATGTCTACATAGTTCTCGAACCCGTAGGATCCGCACGCTTAACGTTACGATGACAGTTTTATTATGAGTTTGTAAGTTTTGATGTGCCGAAGTTTGTTCAGAGTCCCGGATGTGATCACGGACATGACGAGGAGTCTCGAAATGGTCGAGACATAAAGATTGATATATTGGATGACTATATTCGGACACCGGAAGTGTTCCGGGCGTTTTCGGAGAAAACCGGAGTGCCGGAGGGTTACCGGAACCTCCCCGGGAGAGTTAATGGGCCACATGGGCCTTAGTGGAAAGAGAGAGGGGCGGCCAGGGTGGGCCGCGCGCCCCCTCTCCCTCTTGTCCGAATTGGACTAGGAGGGGGGGCGCCCCCCTCTTTCCTTCCCCCTCTTCCCCTTCCTTCCCCCTCCTAGTAGGAGTACGAAAGGGGGAGTCCTACTCCTACTAGGAGGAGGACTCCTCCTCCTTGGCGCGCCCACAAGGGTCGGCCGGCCTCCCCCCTTGCTCCTTTATATACGGGGGCGGGGGGCACCCTAGGACTCAGAAGTTGATCTACGGATCGTTCCTTAGCCGTGTGCGGTGTCCCCCTCCACCATATTCCACCTCGGTCATATCGTCGCGGAGTTTAGGCGAAGCCCTGCGCCGGTAGAACATCATCATCGTCACCACGCCGTCGTGCTGATGGAACTCATCCCCAAAGCTTTGCTGGATCATAGCCCGGGGATCATCATCGAGCTGAACGTGTGCTGAACTCGGAGGTGCCATACGTTCTGTGCTTGGATCGGTCGGATCGTGAAGACGTATGACTACATCAACCGCGTTGTGCTAACGCTTCCGCTTACGGTCTACGAGGGTACATGGACAACACTCTCCCCTCTCGTTGCTATGTCATCACCATGATCTTGCGTGTGCGTAGGAACTTTTTTTGAAATTACTACGTTCCCCAACAGTGGCATCCGAGCCTAGGTTTTATGCGTTGATGTTATATGCACGAGTAGAATACAAGTGAGTTGTGGGCGATACAAGTCATACTGCTTACCGGCATGTCATACTTTGGTTCGGCGGTATTGTGAGATGAAGCAGCCCGGACCGACATTACGCGTACGCTTACGCGAGACTGTTTTCACCGTTACGAGCACTCATGCTTAAAGGTGACTGGCGGGTGTCTGTCTCTCTCACTTTAGCTGAATCAAGTGTGGCTACGCCCGGTCCTTGCGAAGGTTAAACCAGCACTAACTTGACGAACTATCGTGGTGGTTTTGATGCGTAGGTAAGAACGGTTCTTGCTAAGCCCATAGCAGCCACGTAAAACTTGCAACAACAAAGTAGAGGACGTCTAACTTTTTTTTGCAGGGCATGTTGTGATGTGATATGGTCAAGACGTGATGCTATATTTTATTGTATGAGATGATCCTGTTTTGTAACCGAAGTTATCGGCAACTGGCAGGAGCCATATGGTTGTCGCTTTATTGTATGAAATGCAAACGCCCTGTAATTGCTTTACTTTATCACTAAGCAGTAGCGATATTCGTAGAAGCAATAGATGGCGTAACGACAACGATGCTACGATGGAGATCAAGGTGTCGCGCCGGTGACGATGGTGATCACGACGATGCTTCGAAGATGGATATCACGAGCACAAGATGATGATGGCCATATCATATCACTTATATTGATTGCATGTGATGTTTATCCTTTATGCATCTTATCTTCCTTTGTTTGACGGTAGCATTTTAAGATGATCTCTCACTTAAAATTATGAAGAAGTGTTCTCCCTGAGTATGCACCGTTGCCAAAGTTCGTCGTGCCCAGACACCATGTGATGATCGGGTGTGATAAGCTCTACGTCCATCTACAACGGGTGCAAGCCAGTTTTGCACACGCAGAATACTCAGGTTAAACTTGACGAGCCTAGCATATGCAGATATGGCCTCGGAACACGGAGACCGAAAGGTCGAGCGTGAATCATATAGTAGATATGATCAACATAGTGATGTTCACCATTGAAAACTACTCCATCTCACGTGATGATCGGTTATGGTTTAGTTGATTTGGATCACGTGATCACTTAGATGACTAGAGAGATGTCTGTCTAAGTGGGAGTTCTTAAGTAATATGATTAATTGAACTTAAATTTATCATGAACTTAGTACCTGATAGTATTTTGCTTGTCTATGTTAGTTGTAGATAGATGGCTCATGCTGTTGTTCCGTTCAATTTTAATGCGTTCCTTGAGAAAGCAAAGTTGAAAGATGATGGTAGCAATTACACGGACTGGGTCCGTAACTTGAGGATTATCCTCATTGCTGCATAGAAGAATTACGTCCTGGAAGCACCGCTGGGTGCCAGGCCTGCTGCTGATGCAACTGACGATGTTAAGAACGTCTGGCAAAGCAAAGCTGATGACTACTCAATAGTTCAATGTGCCATGCTTTACGGCTTAGAACCGGGTCTTCAATGACGTTTTGAACGTCATGGAGCATATGAGATGTTCCAGGAGTTGAAGTTAATATTTCAAGCAAATGCCCGGATTGAGAGATATGAAGTCTCCAATAAGTTCTACAGCTGTAAGATGGAGGAGAATAGTTCTGTCAGTGAGCATATACTCAAAATGTCTGGGTATAATAATCACTTGATTCAACTAGGAGTTAATCTTCCGGATGATAGCGTCATTGGCAGAATTCTCCAATCACTGCCACCAAGCTACAAGAGCTTCGTGATGAACTATAATATGCAAGGGATGAACAAGACAATTCTCGAGCTCTTCGCAATGCTAAAAGCTGCGGAGGTAGAAATCAAGAAGGAGCATCAAGTGTTGATGGTCAACAAGACCACTAGTTTCAAGAAAAAGGGCAAAGGAAAGAAGAAGGGGAGCTTCAAAAAGAACGGCAAGCAAGTTGCTGCTCAAGAGAAGAAACCCAAGTCTGGACCTAAGCCTGAAACTGAGTGCTTCTACTACAAGCAGACTGGACACTGGAAGCGGAACTGCCCCAAGTATTTGGCGGAGAAGAAGGATGGCAAGGTGAACAAAGGTATATGTGATATACATGTTATTGATGTGTACCTTACTAGAGCTCGTAGTAGCACCTGGGTATTTGATACTGGTTCTGTTGCTAATATTTGCAACTCGAAACAGGGACTACAGAATAAGCGAGCACTGGCGAAGGCGAGGTGACGATGCGCGTGGGAAACGGTTCCAAAGTCGATGTGATCACGGTCAGCATGCTACCTCTACATCTACCTTCGGGATTAGTTTTAGACCTGAATAATTGTTATTTGGTGCCAGCATTGAGCATGAACATTATATCTGGATCTTGTTTGATGCGAGACGGTTATTCATTTAAATCAGAGAATAATGGTTGTTCTATTTATATGAGTAATATCTTTTATGGTCATGCACCCTTGAAGAGTGGTCTATTTTTATTGAATCTCAAAAGTAGTGATACACATATTCATAATGTCGAAGCCAAAAGATGCAGAGTTGATAATGAGAGTGCAACTTATTTGTGGCACTGCCATTTAAGTCATATCGGTGTAAAGCGCATGAAGAAACTCCATACTGATGGACTTTTGGAATCACTTGATTATGAATCACTTGGTACTTGCGAACCGTGCCTCATGGGCAATATGACTAAAACACCGTTCTCCGGTACTATGGAGAGAGCAACAAATTTGTTGGAAATCATACATACAGATGTATGTGGTCCGCTGAATGTTGAAGCTCGTGGCGGATATCGTTATTTTCTCACCTTCACAGATGATTTGAGCAGATATGGGTATATCTACTTAATGAAACACAAGTCTGAAACATTTGAAAAGTTCAAGGAATTTCAGAGTGAAGTGGAAAATCATTGTAACAAGAAAATAAAGTTTCTACGATCTGATCGTGGAGGAGAATATTTGAGTTACGAGTTTGGTTTACATTTGAAACAATGCGGAATAGTTTCGCAACTCACGCCACCTGGAACACCACAAAGAAATGGTGTGTCCGAACGTCGTAATCGTACTTTACTAGATATGGTGCGATCTATGATGTCTCTTACTGATTTACCGCTATCGTTCTGGGGTTATGCTTTAGAGACGGCCGCATTCACGTTAAATAGGGCACCATCAAAATCCGTTGAGACGACGCCTTATGAACTGTGGTTTGGCAAGAAACCAAAGTTGTCGTTTCTTAAAGTTTGGGGCTGTGATGCTTATGTGAAGAAACTTCAACCAGATAAGCTCGAACCTAAATCGGAGAAATGTGTCTTCATAGGATACCCAAAAGAGACTGTTGGGTACACATTCTATCACAGATCCGAAGGCAAAACATTCGTTGCTAAGAATGGATCCTTTCTAGAGAAGGAGTTTCTCTCGAAAGAAGTGAGTGGGAGGAAAGTAGAACTTGATGAGGTAACTGTACTTGCTCCCTTATTGGAAAATAGTTCATCACAGAAATCAGTTCCTGTGACACCTACACCAATTAGTGAGGAAGGTAATGATATTGATCATGAAACTTCAGATCAAGTTTCTGCTGAACCTCGTAGGTCTACCAGAGTAAGATCCGCACCAGAGTGGTACAGTAATCCTATTCTGGAAGTCATGTTACTTGACCATGATGAACCTACGAACTATGAGGAAGCGATGATGAGCCCAGATTCCGCAAAATGGCTAGAGGCCATGAAATCTGAGATGGGATCCATGTATGAAAACAAAGTATGGACTTTGGTTGACTTGCCCGATGATCGGCAAGGCATTGAGAATAAATGGATCTTTAAGAAGAAGACTGACGCTGATGGTAATGTAACTGTCTATAAAGCTCGACTTATTGCGAAAGGTTTTCGACAAGTTCAAGGGGTTGACTACGATGAGACTTTCTCACCCGTAGCGATGCTTAAGTCTGTCCGAATCATGTTAGCTATTGCTGCATTTCATGATTATGAAATTTGGCAAATGGATGTCAAAACTGCATTCTTGAATGGATTTCTGGAAGAAGAGTTGTATATGATGCAGCCAGAAGGTTTTGTTGATCCAAAAGGTGCTAACAAAGTGTGCAAGCTCCAGCGATCCATTTATGGACTGGTGCAAGCATCTCGGAGTTGGAATAAACGCTTTGATAGTGTGATCAAGGCATATGGTTTTATACAGACTTTTGGAGAAGCTTGTATTTACAAGAAAGTGAGTGGGAGCTCTATAGCATTTCTGATATTATATGTAGATGACATATTATTAATTGGAAGTGATATAGAATTTCTGGATAGCATAAAGGGATACTTGAATAAAAGTTTTTCAATGAAAGACCTCAGTGAAGCTGCTTACATATTGGGCATCAAGATTTATTGAGATAGATCAAGATGCTTAATAGGACTTTCACGAAGCACATACCTTGATAAAATTTTGAAAAAGTTCAAAATGGATCAGGCAAAGAAAGGGTTCTTTCCCGTGCTACAAGGTGTGAAGTTGAGTCAAACTCATTGCCCGACCACAGCAGAAGATAGAGAGAAAATGAAAGATGTTCCCTATGCTTCAGCCATAGGCTCTATCATGTATGCAATGTTGTGTACCAGACCTGACATATGCTTAGCAATAAGCTTGGCAGGAAGGTACCAAAGTAATCCAGGAGTGGATCACTGGACAGCGGTCAAGAACATCCTGAAATACCTGAAAAGGACTAAGGATATGTTTCTCGTATATGGAGGTGACAAAGAGCTAGTCGTAAATGGTTACGTTGATGCAAGCTTTGACACTGATCCGGACGATTCTAAATCGCAAACCGGATACGTGTTTTTATTAAACGGTGGAGCTGTAAGTTGGTGCAGTTCTAAACAAAGCGTCGTGGCGGGATCTACATGTGAAGCGGAGTACATAGCTGCTTCGGAAGCAGCGGATGAAGGAGTCTGGATGAAGGAGTTCATTTCCGATCTAGGTGTCATACCTAGTGCATCGGGACCAATGAAGATCTTCTGTGACAATACAGGTGCAATTGCCTTGGCAAAGGAATCCAGATTTCACAAGAGGACCAAGCACATCAAGAGACACTTCAATTCCATCCGGGACCAAGTCTAAGAGGGAGACATAGAGATTTGCAAGATACATACGGATCTGAATGTTGCAGATCCGTTGACTAAGCCTCTCTCACGAGCAAAACATGATCAGCACCAAGACTCCATGGGTGTTAGAATCATTACTATGTAATCTAGATTATTGACTCTAGTGCAAGTGGGAGACTGAAGGAAATATGCCCTAGAGGCAATAATAAAGTTATTATTTATTTCCTCATATCATGATAAATGTTTATTATTCATGCTAGAATTGTATTAACCGGAAACATGATACATGTGTGAATACATAGACAAACATATAGTCACTAGTATGCCTCTACTTGACTAGCTCATTAATCAAAGATGGTTATGTTTCCTAACCACACACATGTGTTGTCATTTGATTAATGGGATCACATCATTAGGAGAATGATGTGATTGACATGACCCATTCCGTTAGCCTAGCACTTGATCATTTAGTATATTGCTATTGCTTTCTTCATGACTTATACATGTTCCTGAAACTATGAGATTATGCAACTCCCGTTTACCGGAGGAACACTTTGGGTGCTACCAAACGTCACAACGTAACTGGGTGATTATAAAGGAGTACTACAGGTGTCTCCAAAGGTAGATGTTGGGTTGGCGTATTTCAAGATTAGGTTTTGTCACTCCGATTGTCGGAGAGGTATCTCTGGGCCCTCTCGGTAATGCACATCATTATAAGCCTTGCAAGCAATGTAACTAATGAGTTAGTTACGGAATGATGCATTACGTAACGAGTAAAGAGACTTGCTGGTAACGAGATTGAACTAGGTATTGGATACCGACGATTGAATCTCGGGCAAGTAACATACCGATGACAAAGTGAACAACGTATGTTGTTATGCGGTTTGACCGATAAAGATCTTCGTAGAATATGTAGGAACCAATATGGGCATCCAGGTTCCACTATTGGTTATTGACCAAGAATAGTTCTAGGTCATGTCTACATAGTTCTCGAACCCGTAGGGTCCGCACGCTTAACGTTACGATGATAGTTTTATTATGAGTTTGTAAGTTTTGATGTACCGAAGTTTGTTCGGAGTCCCGGACGTGATCACGGACATGACGAGGAGTCTCGAAATGGTCGATACATAAAGATTGATATATTGGACGACTATATTCAGACACCGGAAGTGTTTGGGATGTTTTCGGAGAAAGCCGGAGTGCCGGAGGGTTACCGGAACCCCCCCCCCCCGGGAGAGTTAATGGGCCACATGGGCCTTAGTGGAAAGAGAGAGGGGCGGCCAGGGTGGGCCGCGCGCCCCCTCTCCCTCTGGTCTGAATTGGACTAGGAGGGGGGCGGCGCCCCCCTTTTTCCTTCCCCCTCTCCCCCTTCCTTCCCCCTCCTAGTAGGAGTACGAAAGGGGGAGTCCTACTCCTACTAGGAGGAGGACTCCTCCTCCTTGGCGCGCCCACAAGGGCCGGCCGGCCTCCCCCCTTGCTCCTTTATATACGGGGGCGGGGGGGCACCCTAGGACACAGAAGTTGATCTACAGATCGTTCCTTAGCCGTGTGCGGTGCCCCCCTCCACCATATTCCACCTCGGTCATATCGTCGCGGAGTTTAGGCGAAGCCCTGCGCCGGTAGAACATCATCATCGTCACCACGCCGTCGTGCTGACGGAACTCATCCCCGAAGCTTTGCTGGATCGTAGCCCGGGGATCGTCATCGAGCTGAACGTGTGCTAAACTCGAAGGTCTCGTACGTTCGGTGCTTGGATCGGTCGGATCATGAAGACGTACGTTTACATCAACCGCGTTGTGCTAACGCTTCCGCTTACGGTCTACAAGGGTACGTGGACAACACTCTCCCCTCTCGTTGCTATGTCATCACCATGATCTTGCGTGTGCGTAGGAAATTTTTTGAAATTACTACGTTCCCCAACAAAGTGTACTAGATGTTCCCCTTCAAAATGGCCAATTGTTGGCGCCCTTCCCACTCATTATTTGGGAAGAGGCCCAGGGCCTCCCTCTATAAATAGGACTAGCCACCACAGAGTAGGGGCATCTGGAAGACGAACCAGAGAGAGAGAGAAAGGGAGAAGCGGCTAAACTCACCCAAGCACTTCATCGCTCCAGCTCAAGAACAGCCCTCGCGAGGCTGTTCACCCTTTGTATTGTTCATCATCAGCCCCTGAGGCAATCCACCACACCACAAACTAGAGTAGGGTATTACACCACAACGGTGGCCCGAACTAGTATAAACCTCGTGTCCCTTGTGTGTTCTTCTTTCTAGCCTAGATTCCTTGCAAGGCTTCGACGCGTGAGCTGGTAGGGGAAAGATCTTCGTGCGCACCCCAGAGTTCGAACCTCAAGGGTCTGCCGGAACCCGAAATCCGACATTTGGCGCGCCAGGTAGGGGTGCACCGGAATCCTTCTTCCGCCGCCTCGCGTTTCGTCGCCTCGCCATTCTGATGTCAAGTGCCCCGACAGCCAACGCCGACCGCTGGGCAGCGTGGCCCGCCCACGCCGTACCGCCAGCCCAGGGCGACCTCAACCTCGCGCCTCAGGCAGCTCGCGCTCCGCAGGGCGCTGCGGGGCGCGGGCGACGTGGCCAAACGCCGCCTACCCTCACGCCTCGGCAGGTGCGGTCAGTAGCAAGAGCCTCAAGCCACACCGTGGCCACAGCGCCGCACACCCGACGGGAGCAGGAAAACTCCAGGGCCGCGCTCATGGTGGCCCGAGAGCTGCTACGGTGCCGGCTGCTGGAGGGCGGCTGCGACGTGTTGTTGGAGCGAGTGGCCGAGCTCCTGGATGCCGCCGCCTCGGGAGCACCTCCTTTCTGCGTCCAGCTGCCGCCCCAGATCCAGAGCGGGCCGTATGGCGGCCCCATACGCACCCATGCAACTCCAAGTGGGCTCCAGGGCCTACTCAACGCCAACCTGGCCGACAGCAACAGGCGACAAGTCGCGCCGACCCCATCTCCGGCTGGCGAAGGAGTGCATGCCGCGACCTTCGGCCTCGGCGGACCACCACGCCACCACCTTCAAGACAACGCTCCAGGCCGGACTGTGTGGCATGTGGGGCACTACGGCGAGACCCGCGGGGCGGTGGCCCCAGAAGCTTATGTGCCCCACATGATGGATTGAGAGTGCGCAGAGGAAGAAGACCATGGCTCGTTCCTCGGGCCAGGCTGGGGCGAGGAGACACCAGAAGCTGAGCTCTTTCAGGAGCCCCAAGAGGGCCTCGATGACCGCGCCGGTGGTAGCAACTATCTGGTACCACTAATTCCTCAGGAGCAAGCTTATGCTAACCATGGGTGCAGGAGGTACATGTCGCCAGCAGATGGCTGCCCGAACGCTGTAGCCTCTTACCCCTCAGGAGGAGGACACCGGGGGCAGTAGGAGAGGGACCGAGATCCGGGTTCGTCCCCGCAGCGCTCGGTGCAAGGCGTTCTCAGGAGGTAGGCCCTCTGCCGGGGAGGTGCCTGAGGGCCTGCCCCCGGCAGAGGACCCGTGGTCGTCGGGGGAACCGCTGCGGACCTCTCTACCCCATTGGGGTCGTCCTTGGTCTCCGACCGCCGTCAATGGTGGTAGAGTGTGGTGCAAGGCGGGGCCCTCGTCTGGCGATATGAAGCAAGGCCGGTACCTGTGAAGAAGGCCCAGTGCCTGTGAAGCTCGCCGCCCCGTGACACTCTCACGTAATAATGAGTGGGGCTGTACACGCCTCGGAGTCTCCGGAGAGCCGCCCTCAGGCCTCGGGGGCTCCCGGCCATGCCCAAAAGGCAGCACTTAGCTCCGCATTGGTGAGAAGACGTCGAAGACTAGACTAGGCGCCGGACGCGGCTTTTTGCTTTTTGCCTTTTCCTCTGTTGACAAGTTTCTTCCATTTGAATTTAAGTTGGATTTGAGCTCGAGACTTGCGTGCATTTGGGGAAGGGGTGTTTAGTCTCGTTCGAGCAATCTCTCGTGTTCTGGTTTCGGCTTTGCGTCCAAAGCTAGCGTCAGCTGCCTCCCCTCGTGAGCCCCTCGCGAGCCGGGCCAGGCCAAGCACGTCTACAAACAGGACCGTTGTCGCTGCACCCTCTCCGGAGGTTCTCATCGCAGGATCAATGGGTTCACCCAGAAGACACCCGAGGCGCTGCGGCCCCCACATGCCCGCTAGGGACTCGTTAGGGTCAAAAGGTAAAGAAGTCAGCTGACCCATCACTGGGCCAATAGCTAAGCTCACACGCAGCATTATGCTTACCAGGGTACTGATCACAAACCTTTACATGAGGGGCTTCCCCTCCCGAAATGCTCTTACACTCTTCAGGGCCGAGCCCGAACCTTCTTCATGCAGGATGAACAGCGATGACATACGATCAGTCGGACATATCACTCGCCACGTCATCTGGGGCACCTACAGAGGTGTCGCTGGCGTCACTGACCTCATCACCACCACCACCAACACCTCCGCCAGCGCCGGGCGCGTCCACAACTCCGCCTTCATCGACGGCCACGATCACGCCATCATCATCAGATGTGAAGGCCCTGACGAGGGCATCCACGTTGTCCTCCACCCATTGTGCCAGGTCGCCCCGGACGGCTATGGGCACAGGTGCAATGGCGGCATCGAAATCGAAGTGGGGATCCCTATCCTACAGATAGCTGAAGACACGAGAGAAGGCACGCCCGAGCAAGGCTCGGCTCCTCTCCTCGACAAGCCAACGAGACCTCTCGGAGCGGTTCTCCAGAAGCGTCACCACGTCAGTGAAATATTGGAGGTTGCCGGCATAGTTGGTCTCATGCGGCACCTCGGCGGCTGCCTCGCAAATGTTGCCCAGGGCCGTGTTAGCTCGTTCCCTGAGCGTTCGAAGCATGGGGGCGTGCTTGTGCTCCAGAACCCGCTGCTGACGGATCTCGTCCTCGTTCTGCTGTGCGATGGCCTCGGCACCATCAACCCTCTGTCGGAGAAGAAGCAGCTCGGCGCGTGAAGAGGCCAGCTCCGCCTGTGCTGCGCTAAGGGCGGCTGCGAAGGAGTCCGCACCCCACGTCACTTCGGCCAGTTTGGCCCCGAGGGCCGCGGTCCTACCCTCAGCTTCGGCCCTGATCAACTCCAACCTCGCTTCATATTGGCGCTCGAGATCCGAGCGAGCTTCCGCCACGCGGCGGTTGACCTCTTCTTGGGCTCAGGATTCGCACGCGGCGACGTCATCCTCCGCCTGAGCCACTAGGCGCTCCCCCTTCTCCAACCGCTCAAGGTCAAGGTTGCGCTTAGCGGCCTCCAGCATCAGTGCCTCCTCGCGCTTCTAGAGCTCCGCCTTGTCGACAGAAGCCTCCTTCAGCGACACAAGGGCCGCCTGGCGCAGTTCCACTTGCTGCTCCAAAGAGTTGCTCCAGGCTTGGAGCTCCCATGTGTGCTCCTCCGCATCCCTGTGCCGTCGGTCTGCTTCACGGGCCTCCTCGACGGCTTGAGAGCAGGCCTCTCGCGAGGCCGCCAGCGATGCTTCAGCCTTCGCGTTGTCAAGGTCACGCTGGTGACTTGCAAGGGCGACGGCTACCTTCAGCTTGCGCCTCTCCTCAGCGAGGCGCAAGCCTTCGGCCTCGAGGCACGCATCCTCGCCAGCAAGCTCCGCCCCGATCCGGCTCACTGTGACGCCCCCGATTCAATCGTACACTAATCATGCACACAAATGTGTACGATCAAGATCAGGGACTCACGGGAAGATATCACAACACAACTCTAAAACATAAATAAGTCATACAAGCATCATAATACAAGCCAGGGGCCTCGAGGGCTTGAATACAAGTGCTCGATCATAGACGAGTCAGCGGAAGCAACAATATCTGAGTACAGACATAAGTAAACAAGTTTGCCTTAAGAAGGCTAGCACAAACTGGGATACAGATCGAAAGAGGCGCAGGCCTCCTGCCTGGGATCCTCCTAACTACTCCTGGTCGTCGTCAGCAGCCTGCACGTAGTAGTAGGCACCTCCAGTGTAGTAGTCATTGTCGACGGTGGCGTCTAGCTCCTGGGCTCCAAAGTCTGGTTGCGACAACCAGGTAGAAGGGAAAGGGAGAAAAGGGGGAGAAAGCAACCGTGAGTACTCATCCAAAGTACTCGCAAGCAAGGAGCTACACTACATATGCATGGGTATATGTGTAAAGGGCCATATCAGTGGACTAAACTGCAGAATGCCAGAATAAGAGGGGGATAGCTAATCTTGTCAAAGACTACGCTTCTGGCAGCCTCCGTCTTGCAGCATGTAGAAGAGAGTAGATTGAAGTCCTCCAAGTAGCATCGCATAGCATAATCCTACCCGGCGATCCTCCCCTCGTCGCCCTGTGGAAAAGCGATCACCGGGTTGTCTGTGGAACTTGTCTGGGTGTGTTTTATTAAGTATCCGGTTCTAGTTGTCATAAGGTCAAGGTACAACTCCGGGTCATCCTTTTACCGAGGGACACGGCTATTCGAATAGATAAACTTCCCTGCAGGGGTGCACCACATAACCCAACACGCTTGATCCCATTTGGCCGGACACACTTTCCTGGGTCATGCCCGGCCTCGGAAGATCAAAACGTTGCAGCCCCACCTAGGCACAACAGAGAGGTCAGCATGTCGGTCTAAATCCTATGCGCGCAGGGGTCTGGGCCCATCGCCCATTGCACACCTGCACATTGCGAGGGCGGTCGGAAGCAGACCTAGCAACCTCCATTACAAAGGAAGTCACGTTACGCGGTCCAATCCGGCGCGCGCCGCTCCGTCGCTGACGTCAAGAAGGCTTCGGCTGATACCACGACGTCGAGTGCCCATATCTTTCCCGCGCAGTTGGTTAGTGCATATAGGCCAGTGGCCAGACTCAGATGAAATACCAAGATCTCATTAAGCGTGTTATTATGAAGTAAACGCGAACGCCGACCAGGGCCAGGCCCACCTCTCGCCTAGGTGGTCTCAACCTGCCCTATCGCTCCGCCACAAAGATCCACACAGAGGGCCGTCGGGACAAAGGTCCTTCCAGCCCCCAATCCGTGAATCACTCGCGGGTACTCAACGAGCCAACCCGACTTTAGTCACCATCTGTATAGTATGTATATACCCGTGATCACCTCCCGAGTGATCACGACCCAATAGTATAGCAAGGCAGACTAACAAGAATGTAGGGCCAATGATGATAAACTAGCGTCCTATACTAAGCATTTAGGATTGCGGGTAAGGTATCAATGACTGTAGCAACAATGACAGGCTATGCAACAGAATAGGAGTAACCGAACAGTAACATGCTACACTACTCTAATGCAAGCAGTATAGAGAAGAATAGGCGATATCTAGTGATCAAGGGGGGGCTTGCCTGGTTGCTCTGGCAAGAAGGAGGGGTCGTCAACTCCGTAGTCGAACTGGGCAGCAGCAGCATCGGTCTCGTAGTCTACCGGAGAGAAGAGGGGGAAGAAACAATGAATACCATGCAAACAGATGCATATCGATGCATGACATGACAAGTAACGATGCTAGGTGTGTCCAATTGCCGTAGTAGGTGATACCGACGAAGGGGAAAACATCCGGGAAAGTATTCCTGGTGTTTCGCGTTTTCGGACAGATGAACCGGAGGGGCAAAGTTGCGAGTTTGCTATGCTAGGGATGTGTGGCGGATGAACGGGCTGCGTATCCTGATTCGTCTCGGTCACGAGGAGTGGGGGTTCGTGCGGGGCAAGGGGGATGATCCCGATCCAGATCTGGATCGATGGGGGAAGTGGGGGGTGGTTGCCCTAGGGTTCGATCGGGGTGGGGGATATGGAGGAGGGGAGTGGGGCGCCGGCTGGGCCGGCCTGGTTAGCCCAATGGCCAGCTGGGCCGAGGCCCAGCGAGGGGGGGGTTCTTTTCCCTTTTTTTGTTCTATTTTCTTTTCTTTTTTTATTCTATTACTTTTCTATTTTCTTTTAATTTTGTTTTATAAAATCTAAAAGCGACAACTAATTTGGTGTTATTAAATAGGTCACAGCCCCAAATATTTTGGCACTTTAAATAAAGTATTTTGCATTTGCTTATTATTTTAAAAGCATTTTTAATAATTGTTTTATCGCTGTTTTAGTTTATTTAGTGCATTTAAGTATTTTATTCAAAGATGATTTCTTCACCAACATTTATTATGGATTATTTGAGACATTAGGAACAATTTAGTTTTGACTTTTGAAAACTTTAATTGTTTTGACTTTAATTCAAATCTGAATTTGGATCGGTTCTGAACTAACGCGAGATTATCAACAATAATCGAGGTGACATGGCATCATTACTAGAGGGTTACTGTAGCTTGATTACACGGGCGTCACAATTCTCCTCCACTACAAGAAATCTCGTCCCGAGATTTAAGAGGGGGACTAAGGGGAAAATTTTGGTTACGAAATTCTAACGGGTCTTCTCGGTCTTGGTTGCTCTTCTCGAAGAGGTCGATCCATTACATTGATGTCTCCATTTCTCTACTTCAGGTCATCATGATGAAGTCATCATCCTTTCTTCGGGATCTCCATTGTCCTACGAACGCGACCAAGGGGGAAAACTCCAGAAGAACGCATCTCCACAAAGTTGGGCATCTGACGGTGAACTCAATGGGAAATACACAAGGTACCCCATGAGTTGTATTCCAATGAATTCATTGAGCGCAATATACGATGGTACCAAAGTTTCAAACGGGTAGGGAAATCATTCGATGACTAGACAGAAGCTGGAATGGGGGTTTGAACAACGAGAATAACATGGTGTTTGACTCCAGGATGATCAATGGTATAGCATTTAGCTCGTGAATCACATACGAAGCCAGGTGTAAATGATACATTAGAATCCGGTTGTAAAGAAGAGTCGGGTTTCGATTTAGTGGACCTGTGGGTTATGGGCCCACCATGTGGGTTGAAAGTAGGAAGGGTGGTGACATCTTGCACAGCCGCGTCAGGGAGGCATGTCAGTGAATAGCTTGTCGGGTATGCCTGCAACAATGTCGGTACCAAGGACGGGGAATGAAGAGAGCAATTTTCCTGCTTGTTGAACGAGGCGGACCAATTGGCAAAGTTATCACCCATCGGTGGTTACCGGAATGTCATCAACAATAGTAACAGGATCTTACAGACAGAGTGGTACAATAAGGTGCCTACCTAAGTAGGGAATTATCTCTGCTTAGTTAAGTCAGATTTAGGAAAGATTAAACAAAGAATGGAAAGGAAAATGCGATTATCAGATTAAACAGAACAATGGAAAGGAAAAATGTGATTACACACAATTATTAGGACAATATCCTTTCCATGTACAAGCAGAACATGGCATGCAGGGTAGGAGAGAAAGTACCCAACCATTCAGATAAGAGGCAAGGATTAATCTAGATGTTACCCATACAACGGGGTTTGGATAACTGACCAAGAAACATTTAGCATCGCGCCTCCAATGTTCTTGTTGATGAGCGGGGTATCATAGTCATGCTTCGAGGTAGCAATGATATGGTGTTTCAATCAAGGGCTGGACTTTGGATACTCAAATGATCCATCAGGAACAACTTATAAAATAAGTCTTACAATTTCCTCCAGGAAGAATGGTTATCTTTGCAAAAGAATTATAATGATAGGTCCTCCAGCCAGAGGTGCTAGGCATGACATCATATTACCGGGTCATCAAAGGACCAACATCATAACTCCTGGAAAGTTGTCCCAACCATCATATCTGACTGAGATTCACATCCGATTGGTGTCATGATACCTCAGACTCGGGATGTCCGAGAAGAAAAGGTGTGACACAAATCGACGAATGACATTGCAAGATTTTCGGGAAATGAACTATGGAAGCGAGTTCCGAAACAAGAGTTCATCAGTAAACCAAAGAGAGGATGATGAGGTGGCTGATGGACTCAGCAACAAATCATCGAGATTTCCAAAGGATGGATTTCCACAATTATGTAAACAAGGAGATAACATTTGCCAGATCAAATGGTATAATGATGCATGCTCGAGGAAAACCTACACAAGTAAACATTGGTTGAAAGATGCACCCATAATATGGGCTTAGGTAGCATGATCAATGTTTAGAATGGTGATTCAATTATCGAAAGACTTAGAATGAAACTATCGCCCATTCACTTCAAAGCAATAGGGTTGCTAGAAGTTTTAAATTCACGCGTCATAGCTCAATTGTCGGTATTCCGGTTAAAAACAACAAGGGGACCAAGGAATGAATGGAGATGGCGAGAAGTGTTATTATATCAAGAATTCTTAAGAGGTGGTGAAATTATCACCACATTCTTGACAAAAAGAGATGGTAATACTCCAAGGTAAAACAGAACATGAGCTAGATAGCAAGGAGCTCAAGGTATAACACAAAACACAAACAAGTTTGTGTTGAACGAAATGCAATAAGTGACCGATGATAACACAAATCATCGAGGGCAAAGGCTGGTATTTTTCATCAAGAATTCGATAGATATCTTGGAAGAGCTCGGAATGTTGATGATGTTCATGACACATTTGTCGCGAGATTTCAATAAGATGTAATTGATTGGCGATGACATCAAGTCAAATGAATGATGGAGTGAAAGGTTATTGAAACCACTAGTACAGTACAAACTTGAAATCAAGCTTGCTGTCCAAGGCGAAATGATACGCCGAGGAAGATCGATGTAAGCTTAGCTCATTGCTGAAAGTGGTGCTCCGGGAATTAAGGACCAAGTAGCATAGTTAAAATCAACATGATATTGTATAGCCGATTAGGATAGGAGTGACGAAATGGAGTATTAAACATCTCAACAACAAAGTACTGGGAGTACTGAATCTCAGTATTGATTCGATTCACAAATCGGTGTTCTCGGTTGACGACAACCCGAAACCCAGGAAAATTGGAAGCGGTGAGAAATAACAATTGATGACGAACCCATAAGAAGTTATGTAGTTCCATGATATTCTCAAGATACCAAAGTGTAATATTCGACGGTAGATCAAAATCAAGGGTGGACTGGGGTATTGACCCACAGAAGACAAATGCTTAAACTTGCCTGGGAAATGGGACCAAAGGAGAACAATATGGTCGGAACCATAGCTTCAAGGGATCCAATTTAATGACACCGAAACATTTAACCAAATGATTAAATATTTTGCAAGAAGCTTCCATGATAAGTTCCACATCGGGTCCATGGGCATGAACAAAAAGTTCAAGGTCGACTCCCACTTCTTTAATGCATGACCTTTCATTCACTTCTCGTCTTCAAAGAAGTTGTATGGTAGAAAATTATCTGGTAAAACACCAGAAGGGTATGACTCGTGAAAACTCTTCTGGTTCACACAGATTAAGGAAGGCATAGATTCAACCCGTCGGGGCATCTTAGGAACATATACCACAAACTTCAGAAGTAATTGACTCAAGCTCGAAAGTAAAGCATGGTTGAGAAAGCAGAGGATACAATTTACCAAAGGCATTATGTATCCGAGGAAAGGCTCACAAGGTTATTGAATATGAAGGACGTTGTCGGATAAAATTCAACAAAGGATCTGGTGGTCCATAAGGGATCTAATGTGAGCATCGGTACTCAACCAGAAGAAGAAAGCATGCAAGGAGATCAGATGATAGAAACAACTGACTACTTCAAAGCTCAATTGCAAAGGAAATATCATTTCCAAATCAGGGGATCAGAAGCCAACGCTCTCATTAAGAATGGATAAGTTGAATAGACTTAGGGGTGAATCTGTTATTTTGTGATGCTATATAAACATGTTGCTACTAGTCATTCTATGCATAATCTGGAGATGTTCACTAAATATGTTTTGGTCTACATGTCATGCTCTATCCATCTATGCCCCTGGTTGCATTTATAGCTTGTTGTAACTTGTTGTAATCTTGCTCTAAAGTTGCTTGATAACGTTGCTGTCAGCCTGTTAACATTAAGTTCAGTTGTTGCCATGTGTTTTCCTAGTGTTCCATGTACCCTATGAACTTGCTATTGCCATGCTTAGCTTCACAAACATGTCTTCTTACTGTTGGTTGCCTTTCCATGCCATGTTTTTCTCTGTGGTGAGTGGTACAAGCTCATCTACATGCCTTCATAATTCTGTTTCTGCCATGTATGAATCTGTATTATAACTTGCCATGTTTACGTGGGTGCCATCATATTTTCTGATCCTTTTTGGCTTATGGTCAGTAAGGGACTTTTGATCTATGCAATTAGTAGATTCATGCCATGACTTTGTTTGCCATTATAAGTTCCTGTAACATGTTGTTTGATAGCTCTAAACATTGCAACCTGATGTTATTTTCTGCAAAGTCTGAATTGTTATTACTTGCAATCTTGCCATGTGTGTTTGAGCATGTTCTAGTGATTTCTGGAGATAGCTCAGTGTTCATGTTTTGTAATGCTTTACCTGTACATCATGCCCATGTATTTTGTTTTCATGTTGGGGTGTTGTAGTATATTGTTTTGATGCTTGCAATATGCCTAGTCGCTGTTTTGGACAGCTTGTCCTTTAAACTTGTTTCATGTGCATGTGTTGAACCGTTGCTCCGTTTTGAGTGTACTCTATATGAAACTTGCTTGATTTTGCATGTAGTTTCATATTATCATGTTGCATCCATGTTTTGAGGTGATTGCTTGATATTTGCATGCATTTCGCATCAATGCCATGTTTAACTTGTTTTGCTCATATCTTCTAGGCCGTAGCTCCGAACTAAATGAACCTTATATGTAACTTGACTAGAATCTCGTGTAGATCATCTTGGTGCATCTTAACTTGCTGTTTAACAACTTGAACATAATGTTTATTCAGATCTGGACCAACTTCGAAGTTTGCATATGAGGACTTACCAGAATTGTTATATGTTGTTCCCGACCTCATTTAAACTTGCCTTGATGTGTTGCTCTTGTATGCATCATCCCTTGCCATGAGTAGCTTCATGTAGCTTTGTCATGCATCATGCTTGGTTGTGCATCATGTCTTGTATATGTGTGGTGTGTTTACCTTGTTGTGTGCTTCTTCTCGATAGTTCCTGTTTCGTTGCGATCGTGAGGATTCGTTCGTCTACGCTTGGTTCGGCTTCATCCGTTCATCTTCTTCATGGACTCGTTCTTCTTCCTTGCGGGATTTGAGGCAAGATGACCGCTACCCTGGATCTCACTACTATCATTGCTATGCTAGTTGCTTCGTTCTATCGCTATGCTGCGCTACCTATTACCTGTTTATCAAGCCATCCCAAATTGCCATGTCAGCCTCTAACCTTTGACACCTTTCCTATGCAAACCGTTGTTTGGCTATGTTACCGCTTTTGCTCAGCCCCTCTTATAGTGTTGCTAGTTGCAGGTGAAGTTGAAGATTGCTCCATGGTGGACAGGATTTTCGTTGGGATATCACAATATCTCTTATATTATTAATGCATCTATATACTTGGTAAAGGGTGGAAGACTCGGCCTTTTGCCTGGTGTTTTGTTCCACTCTTGCCGCCCTAGTTTCCGTCATACCGGTGTTATGTTCTCGGATTTTGCGTTCCTTACGCAGTCGGGTGATTTATGGGACCCCCTTGACAGTTCGCTTTGAATAGAACTCCTCCAGCAAGGCCCAACCTTGGTTTTACCATTTGCCTCACCACCACCTATACCTTTCCCTTGGGTCGGCCAACCCGAGGGTCATCTTTATTTTAGCCCCCCCGGGCCAGTGCTTGTCTAAGTGTTGGTCCGAACCGAGCCGCCTGCGGGGCGACCTCGGGGAAACTCGAAGTCTGGTTTTACTCGTAGCCTGTCTCATCAGGTGTTGCCCTGAGAACGAGATATATGCAGCTCCTATCGGGATTGTCGGCGCATCGGGCGGTCTTGCTGGTCTTGTTTTACCATTGTCGAAATGTCTTGTAAACCGGGATTCCGAGTCTGATCGGGTCTTCCTGGGAGAAGGTATATCCTTCGTTGATCGCGAGAGCTTGTCATGGGCTAAGTTGGGACACCCCTGCAGGGTATAATCTTTCGAAAGCCGTGCATGTGGTTATAGGCAGATGGGAATTTGTTAATGTCCGGTTGTAGATAACTTGACACTTGACTTAATTAAAATGCATCAACCGCGTGTGTTGCCGTGATGGTCTCTTCTCGGCGAAGTCCGGGAAGTGAACACGGTTTTGGGTTATGTTTGACGTAGGTAGGAGTTCAGGATCACCTCTTGATCATTGCTAGCTTCACGACCGTTCCTTTGCTCCTCTTCTCGCTCTCTTTTGCGTATGTTAGCCACCATATCATGCTTAGTCACTGCTGCAACCTCACCACTTTACCCCTTCCTTTCCCTCTAAGCTTTGCTACTCTTGATACCCATGGTAATGGGATTGCTGAGTCCTCGTGGCTCACAGATTACTACAACAACAGTTGCAGGTACAGGTTATGCGATGTTCATGACGCGAGAGCGATGTTTGCTTGTTTGGAGTTCTTCTTCTGCTTCTTCTTTGATCAGGGGATAGGTTCCAGGTCGGCAGCCTGGGCTAGCAGGGTGGATGTCGTTTGAGTTTCTGTTTGTGATTCATCCGTAGTCGGATGATGCTCTGATGTATTGTGATGTTGTATTCGAGTGGCATTGTATGCCTTATGTATGTATCCACATCTATTATGTAATGTTGATGTAATGATATCCACCTTGCGAAAGCGTTTCAATATGCGGGTCTATCCTTGGTGGGACCTTCGAGTTCCTTTTGGATAGGGTCGCATATTGGGCGTGACACAGAACCCTGAGCATCGTCCTCAGCGCTTCAGGCGCCAGGTCCTCCTCCTGAAGCCGCATGTGGTCTTTGTGCCCCGCAAAGTCCCACATCCGGCGAGAGTGGCACCAGAGAGGAGCAATGCGAGACTGGAGGAACTCCTTCACCACCTTGGGCACCGTCACGTCGAGCACCCTCAAGCTCTCGAAGCGGCGCCAGACGAAGGCGAGCCGGGGGCTCGCGAGCGTCTCATGACCCCAGCCTGAGTTGGGAACAGCAGGCAAGGTTGGGTGCGAGAGCAGGGGGCTGGGCACCCCAACATCCACATACAGCCACCGCTCTCTGAACTTGGCCTAGGGGGAGGAAGTCCGAATTCGATCCCTAAAGCAGCCGTCTCTGGCACGGCAAGAAAGCTCACACACCCCGAGCATCGAGTGGGGTCGCTCAGGCGCAAAGAGAAGAAGTGGTGCAGCAGGGCAATGGAAGGAGGAATGCCCACCATTGCCTCGCAAACAAAAGCGAAGACAGAAAGGAGGGTAATGGACTCAGGCCCGAGGTGCATCATGTGGATCTGATAATGGGAGAGCACCGCATTGAAGAAAGCAAAAAAGGGGGGAACCAAACCCGCCCAAAGGGCATCGGCGAAGAACCGGACCTCCATGACGACCCTATCGAAGGAGGCATGGGACGCAGGCCAGACCGTGGTCCTGCCGCACTCGTTGAAGATGGTGGCAAGAGCAGAACGGACCTTGCCCAAGGCCTCGGGGTTGAGTATGATAGATCGATCAATGGCGGGGGCCACCGCCGGAGGCGAGCGGGGCGAAGGCATGGGCTTCTTCCCCTTTTCCTTCCTTGTTGGCGCCATGGCAATGGGAAGGGGGAGAGTTCGAGTTGGATTGGAGGCGGAAGTTGGAGCGAGAGGAAGAAGGAAGGGCAAGAAGCGCACGGATGGCGAAAGGGGAATAGCTGTGTGCAACCACGGGCCCGCCTAGCCGGGCGTATAATGAGGCATCATGGGGAAGCGGAGACACCCACGTCCAATCAACCGCCACGCGGCGCCCAAGGTCACAAGCTACTGGGGCCCGCGGTGCGTTGCACTTGCCCCTTCGCTTCTCTGCTAAGCCAAGCCCGAGCGCGCCTTGGGCCCGGGGGCTACTGTCGGCGTTCTGGGAACGGGGGTCCCCAGACTTGCCTGCCTGCGGCCTGCGGCATGGCTCAAGTGGGGGCCCAGTGCAGCCCAGCTTCATCAGCTCAAGCTCAAGACCCTCGCGAGGGGCCAAGCCTCGCGGGGCGGACGACAGGAAGCTTCCTCAGGAGGAGCCTCATCAGGCAGGCTCGCGAGGAGGCAGAGAGATCAAGGCAGGGCACCTCGCGAGGAGCCCATGCCGCAAGCCATGACGATCGAGACCATGTGGGCGCCAGGCGGGCGACGGCCTATGCAGTGTCCTTGTTTCCCCTTGGGTGCAAAGGGGGCAAGCACAGGCTACGGCATCAGGCAAAGGTTACCGTTTCGGTGCAACAAGACCAAGACCAGCAGGGCGGCAGGATGGAGGTCATCGTGGAGCCCAGGACGGTGTCATCGTCAGAGCCTTTGGCAGCCGAAGACCAACTTTAGTTAGGATAAGTGTACTAGATGTTCCCCTTCAAAATGGCCAATTGTTGGCGCCCTTCCCGCTCATTATTTGGGAAGAGTCCTAGGGACCCCTCTATAAATAGGACTAGCCACCACAGAGTAGGGGCATCTGGAAGACGAATCAACCAGAGAGAGAGAAAGAGAGAAGCGGCTGAACTCACCCAAGCAGTTCATCGCTCCAGCTCAAGATAGGCCCTCGCGAGGCTGTTCTCCCTTTGTATTGTTCATCATCAGCCCTTGAGGCAATCCACCACACCACAAACTAGAGTAGGGTATTACACCACAACAGTGGCCTGAACTAGTATAAACCTCGTGTCCCTTGTGTGTTCTTCTTTCTAGCCTAGATTCCTTGCGAGGCTTCGACGCGTGAGCTGATAGGGGAAAGATCTTCGTGCGCACCCCAGAGTTCGAACCTCAAGGGTCTGCCAGAAGCCGAAATCCGACAGTGTCCTTTCCCAGTGACAGCAGGGGCAGCAAGGCACATATTGTATTGTTGCCATCGAGGATAAAAAGATGGGGTTTGTATCATATTGCATGAGTTTATCCCTCTACATCATGTCATCTTTCTTAGTGCGTTACTCTGTTCTTCATGAACTTAATACTCTAGATGCAGACAGGAGTTGGTCGATGTGTGGAGTAATAGTAGTAGATGCAGATTCGTTTCGATCTACTTGTTGCGGACGTGATGCCTATATACATGATCATGCTTAGATATTCTCATAACTATGCACTTTTCTATCAATTGCTCGACAGTAATTTGTTCACCCATCGTAATACTTATTCTATCTTGAGAGAAGCCACTAGTGAAACCTATGGCCCCCGGGTCTATCTTTTATCATATAAGTTTTCCATCTACTTTTATTCGCATCTTTACTTTTCAATATATATCATAAAAATACCAAAAATATTTATCTTATCTTATTATCTGTATCAGATCTCACTTTCGCAAGTTACCGTGAAGGGATTGACAACCCCTTTATCGCGTTGGTTGCGAGGTTCTTGTTTGTTTGTGTAGGTACGAGGGACTTTTGAGGAGCCTCCTACTGGATTGATACCTTGGTTCTCGAAAACTGAGGGAAATACTTACGCTACTTTGTTGCATCACCCTTTCCTCTTCAAGGGAAAAGCAACGCAGTGCTCAAGAGGTAGCAGGCCCCCTCGTAGATAGGATCGATCGGCTGTTCGAAAACCACCTAATTTTTTACTGTTAAGAGGTAAAACTAGTTCATGCACTCGAATCTAGTACTACTTGGTTCAAACAAGGAAGAAAGGGGGTGGGGGTGGGGGAAGATTTGTTACCTGAATCTAGGACTTGGTCGAAAGGGGAAATAATGGGGGCAAAAAGTAGCAGAGACTGGCTATCCATCTAGTCTATAGGTCTAATAGGGAAATAAAGGGAAACACAATACAAACTCAATATAAACCCGATCCATTGGTTGAAAAAGGAAAGAAAGTGGGGACTGGGGGACAAGTCAATAGAGTAAGTCCAACACTAGATTTGCTAGCCTCACACAGTATAAGGTGGCTATACCGAACAAAAATGGGACCAACCTACATATCCTTTTCTGATGTTTGTTGCCCCGAGCCACTCTTATGTAATGCCACTGGTAAAATGTAGCAGTCACACTCTTAAAAGTAAGGACACGTTAAACCAATGTTGTTTTCAATGTAATGCCTCCACTAATATGAATCAATGGCACTTTTTTTCATATCCTACTAAATTTCCCATTAAGATAAGTTGCTTTTCATAGAAATGCAACTATCCTGGTCCGCCTACTCTCCTGTGCCCAAATACCGACTTTGTAGCAGCTGTTGATGTAATGTTGCTGGTAAAATGAAGCAATGGCACCATTAAAGTAATGTTGTATTTAAAGGTTGTCATAGTTAATCCTAATGCCCACACTAATATCTAGCAATGCTGCTGTTTTAGAAATTTCTACTGTCCTTGTAGGATTGCCATTCAGATAAGGAACATGCTCTTTTCATTTGATGTATGTTTCATCACTTGTTAGTCACCCATAAATGATATCCAAATTATAGTTGAACATTCCAGGAGCTTCACAACCAACCTTGATGTTGCTCAATTTTATTGCAACTAATGAAGAAGAAGCTCTGTGGGTTTCGTTTTCTGATGGAAATGGAACCGGGGCTGGAGCCCTTTCTTAAAAGAAGAAGAAGAAGAAGAAGCTGCTAGATCATGGGACATTGCTTCATTTTAGGTGAACTACACCAAAAGGTCCCATGAATTGAATCATCCATGTTGGTGACTGGTGTCATCCCTTCTACGATGGCATTGACTGCAGATATGGTTCCCATCACGAGGTCTGTTCCATTTTGGTCTGACCGTTTTCCAAAGATCCTGCATGTTGAGTCTACTCTTGTGCTACTGTTTTGGCACTGCCATGATAAAGCAGTAATGTTATTATTTTGCACCTTAATCTAGTGGAACTATTAATTTGAGGCAATGTGTAAGTGCATCTAGTGCCCCTTAGTGATTTTGGTGTATTGAAGACTTATAGGTTAAGCAACTAATGCGTTTGTGAGTATACACAGGTCTATAAGTCTATGAGGAGTTTGATATTTGTAGAGAAAGTCGACCCCTAAAAATGAAGTTCTTCAACTGAAGACTTTGATATTCTGAAGACTTTCTGAAGACTTTGAAAGTGAAGAAATTGGTGTGACCTTGAAGACTTGGTATTCATTCGTGGAACATGAAGCGTGAAGACTTTTGTTTTCGTAGTTTCATTTTCTCTTTCTTGAGTCATAGGAAACACCGTACTGTTAAAGGGGGTCGAGGAAATACTAAGGAAAAATTTCCATGTGATGCTTAACTCAAAATCCTACACCTACCAATCCCTTCGAGTGAAGCCTTTGGAAATCTCATACAGTTCAGTCACTTTCTCCAGTGACAGAGACGAAGTTCTTCTGGTCGCTGATGAATTTGTTCTGACTGAGGAGTTAGGAATTCGTCAGTGCGAATTACCTACATAGTGAGGAACATGATAGCCCTGAGGAATTTGAGAGTCAAATTTCTGACCGTTGCTGTGCTGTGCGCCAGCTGTCCCAAAATATCTTATCCACCTAACGGTCATATCATTGAAGGGCATTTATGTCTTATCATGTCGGGCTGCTCCCCAGGCTATAAATAGCCGCCCCCTACAACCACTAGGTAGTTGGCTGCTCCGAGAGAACTTGACACTTGTCATTTGAGAGCAACCCATCCTCCGAGGACTTTGAGCGAAAATCATTGAGTGAGGAAAATCCAAAACCAAACCCCTACAAACCCAAAGTGATTGAGCATCACTGAAGAAATTGATCCTGCGTGGATCTGACGCTTGTTACCTTTGAAGACTGTGCTTCTTCTAGACGGTTAGGCGTCAAGGTCTAGAGCATCCAAGAGGAATTGTGGATCGCCGAGTGACCAAGTGTGTGAAGGTTTGGAAGTCGCTTGAAGACTTACCACGAGTGATTGGACGAGGTCTGTGTGACCTTAGTTCAAGGAGAATACGGTGAGGACTAGGTGTCCTGAGCTGCGTGCTCAGCGACTGGGTGTCCGGGACTGTGTGTCCTTGAGTTTAAATACTCAGCCGCTCCAACCAGACGTACAACTGAGACAACAGTTGGAACTGGTCTACCAAATCATTGTCTTCACCAACCTAACTGGTTCCATTTCCTCAACCCTTTCATTTCCTCATTACTGTGTTGAGTGTTTGTTCATATCTGTGTTTGAAGACTTTGACTGAAGACTTTCTCAATTTCCTCAGTTCAATTTCTTCAGTCTGTTTGTCTTCATCTTGTGCTATCCTGTGATTACGCTTTCTGTACTCTGTGATTGTCTTCATTTCATCATGATGACCATGCTTGTATTCTGTTATGCTTACTTCTGAGTACTTATTCCGCTGCTAATAGTTCTTCGCTAAGGAATTTCCTCACCGGCAAATTCCTCAGTGAAGAATTCATAAAAATCGCCTATTCACCCCCCTCTAGTCGACATAACGCACTTTCAATTGGTATCAGAGCAAGGTACTCCCTTGTTCTGTGTGATTTTGGTTTAACCGCCTGGAGTTTTAGTTATGTCGACCGCAGGTATGAAGAAAGTGTCATGCCCTATCTTTGACGGTCATAATTGTCCCAAGTGGAAGGCCATGATGAGGAAGCGCCTCATGGCAATGAACAACGAACTGTGGACCGTCACTGAGATTGGTCTTACTGATCTATGCAAGATGGCGGACGCTGATGATATTCGCAAGTACACTCGACTTGACATCGTGGAGAAGGATATCATCTATTGCTGCCTATCCAGAGATCAATTCAGGCTCATTATGCATCTTTGCAATGCAAAGCTTATCTGGGACCGAATCTCCGACGTCTATGAAGGTCATCGAACCCGTCGTGATCCCTGGTTTGAGGACTTCAAGGAATCCCTCAAAACAATGACCTTCGAACCAGAATCATCATCTTCTGCATCATGTCTCATGGCAAAGGGTGACGAGGTAACCGAATGTTCCTCACCTGAATTTAGTGACTGTGATTCTGATGATGATGAATCTGATGATGATATTGAACCTAGCTATACCAAACTTGTCTGCATTGCCACCAAACAACAACATGCCTTGGAAAAGGTTCAAAATATGCTAGACAAGAGTGATGATATGTTAGGTGAAGAGATGGATCGCACTAAAGCCCTGACTGAAAATCTTCAGAGACTTCAGTCTAGGTTTGACAGCCTTCAAGGTCATCATAACACTCTCTTGTCTGATCATGAGAAACTTTCTTATGAATTTCTTCAAAGAAAGCAAGATCTTGAGAAGCTAAGAGTGAGTTATGAAGATCTTCAAAAGGAGCGGGATTCATTACTAGCTCAACAAATCAGCGCTTCTCAGGAAGAATTTGTTCCTCCATGCTTAAAGTGCATTGAACGTGAATCTGCTAATTCTTCACCTGAATGTTCAAATGTTTCAACTGTTACAAATTCTTCACCTGCCTTTGCTATCACTAATTCCTCATCTGAGGACATTGCTAGTATCACTGACGATGCAGGGCTGAAGGAATTGTACATAATAGGCATGTACAAAAGCCTCAAAGGGCATCAGATTCTTTGTGATGTGCTCAAAAAGCAGATCCTCAACAGAAACCCTAGGAAAGAGGGTATTTCCTATGAGAGGAAACTCAATGCTGATGGAACATATTGGAAGCCTGAGCAATACCCCAAAACCTCATGGGTTGCTGCAAAGGGACCTCCAGTTGATCCATCTAACTTATCTGGATTTACGTGTGAATCTTCTCATTCTTCTGATGAGTCATTTGACTCCAACTATAAACTGTTCAAAAATCAGAATGGTGAAGTATTTGCTAGATATGTTGGCACTAAATGCAGGAATGGTTCCCCTATGAAGAAAATCTGGGTTCCCAAAAGTTATGTTAAAAGTCTTTAGGTGAATGTGCTCATGACACCACCTGTGAAGAACAGGAACCCCAGATCCAATTCTTCATATGGACCTAATTCTTCATATGGATCAAATTCCTCAAATGGATCAACGTCCTCATATGATCATCATCGTGCTAACCCCTCTGTTTCGCAGGGTAGAGCTAAGGGCTATGAATATGCGCATTATTCTTCAAATCATTATGTTCATAAGTCCTCGAAGAATTTCTCTTCTTATTCATATGCTTACCCTAACCCCTCTTATGTGAAACGAAATGGTTTGGCTTCTATGCCACCATTCTCGTATGGTGCTCGCAGAGTGATGAACTCTTTTCCACCCCTTCAGATGTGGGTGGTGAAGAAAAAGAACTAATCTCTTCTGCAGGGTCAGGTCTCCAGACGTGCCTTAACGTCTGAAGAATTTGCTGGGGACCTGACAAAAATGCCTGAAAGGATGCAGGCGAATCATGATGAAATAAAATTTCACACGTCCTCCTACTGCTATATCTATTTACCGCTTGATGAAATTCATCTGATGAACTTGATATCATATTCTTCATCGATGAAGCATATGAGATTGTAAGTTACACTAATTCATCTGCAGGATGATCAACCCAAAGCCACTGAATGGGTCCTTGATAGTGGATGTACAAATCACATGACTAGTGACAAGAATCTTTTGATGGATGCTCCCTTGTCACCATCACATCTGAAGCACATCATCTTTGCTGACAAAGGCAAAAGTCAGGTATTGGGTCTTGGTAAGGTTGCGATCTCTAAGGATAAACACATGGACAAAGTCATGCTTGTTGAGTCCTTAGGATACAACCTCATGTCAGTCTCAATGCTTTGTGATCTTGATATGGTGGTTGTCTTTGGCAAGTATCGCTATGTTGTGATTATGGAAGCTGACAATTCCAAAGTCTTCAAGGGCTTTAGGAGGGGAGATTTGTATATTGTTGATTTCTCTACAGGACCACAACCAGCCGTGTGTCTACTTGCAAAAGCTTCAGAAGGCTGGCTATGGCATCGACGACTTGGTCACGCAGGCATGAGGAATTTGCACACGCTTGCAAGGAAGAAGCATGTCATTGGCATTGAGAATGTCAAATTCCTCAAGGATCACATATGCAGAGCCTGTGAAGCTGAAAAATGACCAAGGCCAAGCATCCAGCGAAGACTATCAGGACCACTACTCGTCCATTCGAATTGCTTCACATGGATCTCTTTGGTCCTAATCATTATTCTGCTGTTTCGAATGATGCATCTCTATATGGCTTTGTTATTGTTGATGACTATTCTCGTTACACATGGGTACACATTGTCACTTACAAACATGAAGTGCAGGAAATCTTCAAACGATTTTCCTCGAGGGCTTCAACCAACTTTGGTGTGAAGATCAAGCGCATCAAAACTTACAATGGAACTGAGTTCAAGAATTCCGGTCTTGATGACTATCTTGATGAACTTGGTATTACTCATGAGTTATCTGCTCCCTATACTCCTCAGCAAAATGGTGTCGTGGAGCGCAAGAACAGAACCCTCGCTGAAATGGCTCGCACTATGCTTGATGAATACAAAACGCCTCATCATTTTTGGATCGATGCAATTGATACTGCGTGCCACATCATCAATCGGGTATATCTTCACAAATTCTTCAAGAAGACTGCCTATGAACTCCTCACTGACAAGAAACCCAATGTGAGTTATTTCAAAGTCTTCGGTGCTAAATGTTGGATTAGAGATCCTCACCACAATTCTAAATTTGCACCGAAAGCACATGAAGGTTTTATGCTTGGTTACGGAAAGGACTCGCACACCTACAGGGTCTTCAACAATGTTCTTCACAAGGTTGTTGAAACTGTAGATGTGCGGTTCGATGAAACTAATGGCTCGCAAAGAGAGCACCTACCTTCTGTGTTAGATGAACCAGCACCTGAGGATTCTATCAAGTTCAAGGCAACTGAGGATGTCATCCCTACTGAAGAATTTGCTGAAGAAGTCCTTCCAGTTCATGAAGAACATCGAGCTGATACAACTGAAGAAAATGCTGAGGAAAATGGTGCTGAAGAAAATGACCAAACTCCTCAGCGACAACCAGCTCATCCTCGCATTGCAAAAGAAGTGCAAGTGGAGAAGATCATCGATGACATTAGAGCACCAGGTCCTCTCACACGCTCAAAAGCTTCACATTTATCTAACTTTTGTGGGCACTATGCTTTTGTCTCTATCACAGAGCCCACTAAGGTAGATGAAGCATTTTTGGAGCCGGAGTGGATTCAGGCTATGCAAGAAGAATTGCATCAGTTCGAGCTCAACAATGTCTGGGAACTGGTCAAACGTCTAGATCCTCGCAAGCATAATATCATTGGCACAAAGTGGATCTACCACAACAAGCAAGATGAAAATGGCCTTGTGGTAAGGAATAAGGCACGACTAGTAGCTCAAGGCTACACACAGGTTGAAGGAATTGATTTCGATGAAACTTTTGCACCTGTTGCTAGACTTGAGGATATTCGCATATTACTTGCTTATGCTAATCATCATGATATCATTTTATATCAAATGGATGTGAAAAGTGCATTCCTCAATGGTGAGCTTGAGGAAGAAGTATATGTTGCTCAACCCCCAGGTTTTGAAGATCCAAAGAATCCTGACAAAGTCTTCAGACTTAATAAGGCCCTCTATGGCCTCAAGCAAGCCCCTCGGGCATGGTATGATACATTGAAGGAATTCTTCGTGAAGAATGGCTTCACACCCGGTTCACTCGACCCTACTCTCTTTACTAAATCATGTGATGGTGAACTGTTTGTGTGCCAAATATATGTTGATGATATTATCTTTGGCTATACTGACCAACATTATAGTGATGAATTTGCCTATATGATGAGTGAAGGATATCAAATGTCTATGATGGGAGAGTTGAAATTTTTCTTAGGTCTTCAAATTCGTCAACAGCGCAATGGCATATTCATATCTCAGGAGAAATACCTCAAAGATGTACTGAGGAAATTCGGCATGCAAGATTGCAAAGGCGTCAAAATTCCTATGCCCACAAATGGCCATCTATGCACTAATGAAAATGGTATTGACTTTGATCACAAGGTATACCGCTCCATGATTGGTTGTTTACTATACTTATGTGCATCTAGGCCAGATATAATGCTTAGTGTTTGCATGTGTGCCCGATTTCAAGCTGCACCGAAGGAATCACACCATAAGGCTGTGAAGCATATTCTTCGATATCTAGCTCACACACCAACACTAGGATTATGGTACCCCAAGGGCTCTGCTTTTGATCTCATTGGATATTCTGACTCTGACTATGCTGGTGATCGTGTGGACCGCAAGTCAACTTCTGGCACTTGTCATTTCCTCAGATGATCTTTGGTCTGTTGGTCCTCGAAGAAACAGAACTGCGTATCACTGTCCACTGCGGAAGCTGAATACATTTCTGCTGGCTCTTGCTGTGCTCAACTGCTTTGGATGAAGCAAACACTCAAGGACTATGGCGTCAACGTGAAGAATGTGCCTCTCCTCTGCGACAATGAGAGTGCCATCAATATTGCTCACAACCCAGTTCAGCACTCGAAGACAAAGCACATTCAGATTCGTCATCATTTTCTTCGTGATCATGTGTTGAAGGGCGACATCTCCATCGAGCACGTGAAGACTGAAGAACAGCTAGCTGATATCTTCACTAAGCCGTTGGATGAGAAGAGATTTAGCAAGTTGCGGTGTGAGCTAAATATCTTAGAATCTTCGAATGTTCTTTGAAAAGGACACACATCCTAACACTTATGCAAAATTGATGACTTAGATGTGCAACACATGAAGAAACGTTTTTCTTCAATCAATGAAGAATAACACTCTAAGTGTGAAGATATTAATGAAGAATTGATTCTCAGAACCCTACGGCAATTTAACGCGGTGTCTGAAATCATCATTCTTATACGGTGGGACACGCCACCACAAAAAGTTGAAAATCTTCAATTTGAGTTTTTCCTCAATTTTGAAATTCTTCAGTTTTTCAAATTCTTCAACTTTTCAAAATCTTCACTGTTTTTCCTCATTTTTCTTCATTGGCTATATATATATATATATATATATATATATATATATATATATATATATATATATATATATATATATATATATATATATATATATGAGTTTGTGTCCTCTACAGCATTCACTTATAGCTGTTTCTTCAAGTCATTTTTTCTGCTAAGTGAATGTGATCGGACCCTTCCCCCTCTATGCTATACTCAACCCAGTCTATTCACAAATTCTTCATGTGCGTTCTACTTGAAACTCGTTCAAAATCTTCACTGTGTCCTTGTCAGCTGAAGAAATTGCGAACGAAACTTTAAAACAAATCTTATCCAAATTTTCGGTTTTGCCGCTCAAACCGTTCCGCATCCCATGATGCATTATTTTACTCACCCACGATCGTACACGATCTCCACTACACAGTACGTGGGTGACACATGTCGTGAGAAGGAGAATGGTCAGGGGCACGTTCGTCCTAAATCTTTGGGCGAACAGTTATTCACTGCTCTATAAATACCCCTCTCTCCATCCTCACTTCTTTTACTCCGCTCGACCTCTCTCTCCCGCTCGAGCTCCTCAAACCCTAGCACCGCCGCTACTCCATCGTCGCCGGTGAGGAAGAGCTTCACTGCCTCGACCTCGTCGCCGTCATACTCACGCCTACCATGCAAATCTTCACTCCGCCGCCGCCGTAGCTGTCTTCCTCTGCCAAGTTAGGGCGTGGGAGATCTAACCTGACGAGCTTCACATCTGTTATTCTCAGTTCATCGTGTTCTTCACTTCGGGTAATTAAAAGTTACTTTTATTACTCACTTTGATTCTCAAACTTTCCTGAAAATCTTCAAAGGTGTTTATTCTTCAAATCTTCACACATATGAACACCACACATCATATGCTCTTGATTCGTTTCTCTAAGCAATGATTTACCTCAAGATTCCTCAATTGTATGGATCCTCGATCTATACAACTCTGGAACCTAAGACAAAGATCGCTTAGTGAAATTCTTCAAGACTCATCCGGTTAAATTCCTCAAACTTGTTCTTTTTGAAAAATCTTCTCAGAACGCATATGACCTCTCCAAATTCCTCGCACCTGTACTCTGTTCACAGGTACTCATGTATGCTGCTGAATCACTAGGTTCTCATCAACTTAACTCATTTGCAGCGTTCCTCGAAGAAAAATTGCATACTTCTTCAGAGAACTCGATTGTTCAAATTCCTCAACTGAAGAATATGGCAGACGGTAAGAAGCCATAGAAAGGAGGAAAGAAACCTGAGGTTATGACTGTGTTTGAAATCCCTGAGGAAATTTATGCTGACTATTGCACACCTGATGAAGCAAAATTTGGCAAAGAAAACAAAAATCAGCGCAAGGTGTGCATTCAGAAGATTGAACGGAGATGGGCAAGGGAATGGAGGGAATACAGATATGTGACTCCAAAGTACATGAAGAAATTCGCCCTCAATCCTCCATGCCCAAGAGCTCCATGGGCACCTGGCCAAGTAGCTGATCCCACAAGCATCAAACGTGGTGAGGACTTTCCTGAAGAATGGGCTAAGCGCCAAGCTAAATTGGCAAGACAAGCCAAGGAGGCAGTGAAGAAATTCAATGAGGATTCTGCCACTGCTACTGCTACTGAGGCCTCGGTCAAACCGAGGAAATCCATGCCAAAGAAGCCTGCTCGTAAGCCAAGTGCTTCACCAACAGTGCACTCACGGCCAAGTTCCTCAGCAGCGCCCCCACGGCAAATTCCTCACACTGCTACAGCTCCACCAAAGTCCTCAGCAGTTCCGACAAAGTCCTCAGCTCCTGTGCATCTGGCTACATGTCAAAGGACTGCAGGCTTCTCCATTGCCTCTAGTGTCTCAGCAAGTTCTTCAGCTGCACCAAAGTCTTCATCTGGCCCGACTCTGCTGAAGACTAAGGCCACAGCTGGACGAGGTCCTCGGCCAAGTCCAAAGAAGAAACAGGTCGCATTCCATGTGCCTTCTGATGATGAAGCTTCTGATGAAGAACTTGCGGAAATCATCAGAGACAGACAGGTGAAGGCCGCTAGAGCCAAAGGTACATCAGTGCCACTGCTTTTGGATCCGAGGAAAATCCTCGATTATATTGATCTCTGGCACAAGGATCCAAACACCCCTATGGCTGATTTTCCTCTGACCCCTGGACAAAGTCATATGTTGACCCATTTCATCACTAAGGAGAAATGGAAGTTTGAAAAGGCAAGAGAGATCAAGAAAGCTCAATACAGAAAGGAGAAGTTCCTGAAGAAAAACGTTGTCCGAATGACACCTGAGGAACTTCTCAAGGTCCAGACTGAAATTCAAGACCTCAGCAAAAACTTTGATGCCTACTATGCTGATTGGCAAGGAGCCAAAGTCAGATTCGTCAACCTGACGAAGAAATTCACCAATGTTGCTGCCCCAATGCAACATGAAATTCCTCAGGCTGAAGCCTCAGCTCAGCCGACTGAAGAACATGCCAGCACCGCTGATGAAGTTCAGGCTGCTGATGAAAATGCCAGTTCCAGGGCTGATGATCCCACTCCAGCCGTTGAAGAAATTGCCAGGGCATCCACCTGTGGTGCGCCTGAAGAAACTGAACAAGACAGGGCAACTGCACCAGTTGCGCCTGAAGAAATTCATCCAGATTCCTCAGCTCCTCCTGCGCCAACACCAACTCCAATTCTTCCATGTGCTTCTGATGTGAAGAAGACCAAGGCTGCAGAGCGAGCTGCAGTGAAGAAAAGGAAGGCATCAGCTGCGTCAGACTCTTCGGCTCCGAAGAAAATGAAGCCAATGACCAGCTCACTCAAAAATCCCATTGATGCTGTTCCGATTTCCTCCATGCCATCAAAGGACCTTGTTCCTTTTGGAGAAGACTATGAGATCCCAAGAGGATCTGCTGAAGAAAATCATTCTGCTGCTTCGTCAGAGCAGATTGATGAAGAAATTGAAGTGGAAGCAATCCCTTCAACCCCAATCATTTCCTCGCCTATGCCTCAGTTCACAGCTGAAGAGGCTGGTGTTGAGGAACTTGATGAAGATGTGGATATTGGAAGCATAACGCCAATGATGAACGATGACTTTTGGGAAAGTCAGCATCCAAATTCTCCAATCTTCACCCCACTCCAATAGATACCTCAGTCCCCTGCACCAACAGTTCAAATGGGCTCTGAAGAAACTCAACCCACTCTCTTTGTGCATGAAGAAATTCCAGCCACTAGTGCTGATGAACCTGCTGCTGCTGATCCTCAGACTGCACCTGTTGAGGAACAAGAAATTCCTCAGCCTGAAGAACCTGAACTCGCGATTCCTGGGGTGGTGATGCAACTCACTGACACCCCTCTGCCAAATCAAAGAATTCATTCTCATGCAAACAGAAGTTCAAGGCTAAAGATTTCTTTGCCGAGCACGTATTCTTCACTGACTATAATCCATATGATTCTGCTCGCATAAGGAAAAGGCGTTTCTGGACTGCCAGCCAAGCAAATTTCTATTCCTCGGTGCTTTTCAACAAAGACAAAGTCTTCGATCATGCACATATTCCTCATGTGGACATGGAGTCTCTGCCCGGCTTTGAGCCAGTCCTCAGTGTTCTTCACGACGCAGGACTTCTGAATTTCTGCACTGATATCTGTGACTGGAATGAAGAACTCATTCTTCAATTCTATGCAACTCTGCACATCATCGGAGACGCTGAAGACGTGAACTCATGGGTATTAGACTGGATGTCTGAAAATACTCACTACAAGGCACCAGCAACTGAATTGCTTCGTGCTCTACCACTCAGTCCTCCACTTGATGGTGCTCGTTGTATCTACAGTGAACCAGAACTTTCAAATCACTATATGCAAGTGTTGATGAAGCCTTTGAAGCCAAGGCAGGCCCCACGAACCAAATTCCTCGTCAAGGAATTACTCTATGTGCCTCGGACTGTCTATCGAATTCTGACGAAGACAATGAGTCCTATCAAAGGCCACGACTCAAATGATG
The DNA here is from genome assembly GCF_002162155.2 of Triticum dicoccoides. Taxonomy (NCBI): domain Eukaryota; kingdom Viridiplantae; phylum Streptophyta; class Magnoliopsida; order Poales; family Poaceae; genus Triticum; species Triticum dicoccoides. The sequence goes on from NC_041391.1 coordinate 288,036,892, forward strand.
AAGAAGTCATTGGCATCATGAAGAATATGCTTTTCAACATCATTCATGGCGTTCCCGTCAACTTCCATGATTTCTTCATGAGGACTCTGGCCAATATTGCTATGTCATCGAGCTGAAGCCCTATGCTCCTTGGATTATGAGATTCATCAGGGCAAGATCTTCATTGAATTACAAAGCTGACACTCTGAACCACGGTAGCTACTTGCCTCCCATTGAAGTCCTCAAACGGACAGTTTCATCAGCTGATGATAACGGCAAGGCCGCTGCTGTGATCGATGAAGGCATTCGTCCATTGGATGGTCAATTCCGCAAGGCTGCATCTTACTCTACCAATGACGATTCTGCCACACATGACTCTGCCGCAAATACCTCAGCCAAGCAAAGTCCTCAAGCCACAGCACCCAGGGTGATGACTGACCGTGAGTTACTCCTCAGTCTTCATCAGAAGGTTGATCGCAATCACAAATGGGTAAAGCGTCAGTTTGGTGCACTTCTTCACAATATGACCTCAACACACAATGAAGTGAAGAAGAACCAATACTACCTTCATGAAACCTTCAACCGCACCTGGGCTGTCCTCAATCATGTCTATAGCGCTGAAGAACTGGAGACTATGGGTCTCAAGGAAGAATTTGACTGGTCTGCACCTCCTCTGAAGAAATTCAAGAAGGTCAAAATTCCTCCACTGGTGGCCAGCTCTTATTCTTCATCACATGACACTGATGAGTATGAAGATTTGGACGACACTGTGGCAGGCCCTGCTACAACAAACAACCCCGACAACGCTGGCGCTCCTCCATCGACTTGAAATTCTTCAGGGGCGTTAGTCCTCAGTTTCAATCCTTTTGGTCATTTGATGACAAAGGGGGAGAAATCTGAGTTAGTCTTCAAGCGGGTCTATATTTAGGGCATTTTTTTAAGTTACAACTCTCGTTCTTCTGAAACTTTTATTTGGATCAAGTTGTAATCTTAAACCCGATGGTGCGCTGATACTTTTGTTGCATTATGCTTTGCATGCTTATTCCTCGTTAATGACATTGCACGCATGTTGAATCTCATCAGGCACCATATTTCATCATGCATTTCAAATTCTTCAAATTATATATCAAATGCGTGTATGAATTACAAGATATAGGGGGAGATCTCCATGATTCAACTCTTCAAATGTGCATTGCCTCAAAAGCAAATTCCTTACTATGCACATCTTCAAGGGGAGTTCTTCTATATCTTGTAATCAAATTCCTCAATATCAGTGTATACACTTCATATATTTATCCCCATTGAAAACTTAACCTATGTTGTCATCAATCACCAAAAAGGGGGAGATTGTAAGTGCATCTAGTGCCCCTTAGTGATTTTGGTGTATTGAAGACTTATAGGTTAAGCGACTAATGCGTTTGTGAGTATACACAGGTCTATAAGTCTATGAGGAGTTTGATATTTGTAGAGAAAGTCGACCCCTAAAAATGAAGTTCTTCAACTGAAGACTTTGATATTCTGAAGACTTTCTGAAGACTTTGAAAGTGAAGAAATTGGTGTGACCTTGAAGACTTGGTATTCATTTGTGGAACATGAAGCTGAAGACTTTTGTTTTCGTAGTTTCATTTTCTATTTCTTGAGTCATAGGAAACACCGTACTGTTAAAGGGGGTCGAGGAAATACTAAGGAAAAATTTCCATGTGATGCTCAACTCAAAATCCTACACCTACCAATCCCTTCGAGTGAAGCCTTTGGAAATCTCATACAGTTCAGTCACTTTCTCCAATGACAGAGACGAAGTTCTTCTGGTCGCTGATGAATTTGTTCTGATTGAGGAGTTAGGAATTCATCAGTGCGAATTACCTATAGTGAGGAACATGATAGCCCTGAGGAATTTGAGAGTCAAATTTCCGACCGTTGTTGTGCTGCGCGCCAGCTGTCCCAAAATATCTTATCCACCTAACGGTCATATCATTGAAGGGCATTTATGTCTTATCACGTCGGGCTGCTCCCCAGGCTATAAATAGCCGCCCCCTACAACCACTAGCTGGTTGGCTGCTCCGAGAGAACTTGACACTTGTCATTTGAGAGCAACCCATCCTCCGAGGACTTTGAGTGAAAATCATTGAGTGAGGAAAATCCAAAACCAAACCCCTACAAACCCAAAGTGATTGAGCATCACTGAAGAAATTAATCCTGCATGGATTCGACGCTTGTTACCTTTGAAGACTATGCTTCTTCCACACGGTTAGGCGTCAAGGTCTAGAGCATCCAAGAGGAATTGTGGATCGCCGAGTGACCAAGTCTGTGAAGGTTTGGAAGTCGCCTGAAGACTTACCATGAGTGATTGGACGAGGTCTGTGTGACCTTAGTTCAAGGAGAATACGGTGAGGACTGGGTGTCCTGAGTTGCGTGCTCAATGACTGGGTGTCCGGGACTGTGTGTCCTTGAGTTTAAATACTCAGCCGCTCCAACCAGACGTACAACTAAGACAGCAGTTGGAACTGGTCTACCAAATCATTGTCTTCACCAACCTAACTGGTTCCATTTCCTCAACCCTTTCATTTCCTCATTACTGTGTTGAGTGTTTGTTCAAATCTGTGTTTGAAGACTTTGACTGAAGACTTTCTCAATTTCCTCAGTTCAATTTCTTCAGTCTGTTTGTCTTCATCTTGTGCTATCTTGTGATTACGCTTTCTGTACTCTGTGATTGTCTTCATTTCATCATGATGACCATGCTTGTATTCTGTTATGCTTACTTCTGAGTACTTATTCCGCTGCTAATAGTTCTTCGCTAAGGAATTTCCTCACCGGCAAATTCCTCAGTGAAGAATTCATAAAAATCGCCTATTCACCCCCCCTCTAGTCGACATAACGCACTTTCACAATGTTTTGGCACCTCTAGTGCCACTGATTTTTTTTATATATCGAAAGAGGGGGTTTCCTCTGATTTCATTAAAGAAACCCAACCATAGAGAACCATTATCTGACAACATCTCAGTGTAAACAGACAGTTATGCAACTACTACTAGAACGGACTGAGTACTAGCAGGAGACAAGTTCACCACATAAGCTATGCAGGTAGGGGGACGCAGCACCAGCTCGACCAAGTTTGGATTACAACCCAAATGCTACCACAAAAACATCAGCGGGAAAGATACGGACTGAAAGAGCCAGCTTCAGCATCCCAGTCTAAGCACCCCCGGCCTCCATCCTTGCGACGCACGGTACACCTCGTTTGCCACCTGCTCGACCCTAGTGTCACTGATGAAATGAAGTAATAATACAGTTAAAATAGAGCGAGTGTCCTCTCTATCATTTCATTTCCAATGTAGATAGAGAAAGTGCTTCTCTTTGTTACTATATGTTTCATCAACTAGTCCCATTGTTAATGTTTAAGCGTTTCTACAAACTGGGGTGCTTAATTTTAGTTGATCTGCTCAAAAATAGAGATTGGAATGTCTCAAGGCCCCTCCATGTACTACCGCTGTACACTGATGTTCATCACTAGCTGAAGGTGTATTGGGGTGGGTCGATTTCTAGTATGAGGCGTATCGTATGAGGCGTCGCAGGGCCCATCTCGCTGTTGCAGCATGGCATACTATGATACTATTGCAATATTTTTTCTATTCATTAGTGTATGTTTCATTAACTAGTGCCACTATAATGTAATCATGCTTTTTCATTATCGGTGCAAACAGGGTTATTCAGCTGCACTTTGGTGGAATTACACAAATGTATGGATGGAACTGGCATATATGCAGAGTGCAAGGTGTGCCATGTAAAACTTACCAACACAAACCATGCTCCATGCACGCATTGGAATCCATCACCATCAGTGGGATGTGTGGCGCTCTCTGGTGACGGATATTTCTCGGCAGCAAATCCTCCAACCAAATACTAGTAGCTTATATTGGCCAATTTTCTAGGGAGTACGCTTTTCTGAAAGAAGCACCAATCTATTTTTCTTTATTTATACACAGTGTCACAACTTTGACCCAAAGGTCCAGAGCTATTTTAGGGTGATTGGCGTAGTACTCAGAGACTAATTGTAAGCATGATTTTCATTCGCTGTCACACTGATTGTAAGCATGAGCATATGGAAGATTAGGTTAGTGTGTAGCTTACCTTAAACCCTACCGCCGTCGTTGAAACGAGGCGAGCGTCGAGGGAACCGTGGAGAGCGGAGGGGAAGCGACATCGCACCATCCGGCCTCCTCTTGCGATGGGAGAACGAATACTCCTGTGGCTCCGACTGGCTCTGCACCCTCACGAATGGCACACCGTACTCGATTGATTCATTATCCTCTGGGTGCTCGACCTTCGACCTGTACGCCCACCACATCCGCCTGACTTTTTCCTGAGGCGAATATGTCTGCTCCATCGCCCAGAGGAGATACTCGATGAACTTGAAGGACTGTGGCATGATTGCCGCCAAGGAGTACATCGCCGCCCTCATCACCGTTGTCTCTCTCTTTCGCATACATTGCCACATGGCCCTCACCGTCCTCAAAATCTCCCACTCATTGTCAAACCACGTAAGGATCTCCTTCAACCTGGCTAACTTTGCCTAGTCACCGCCGGCGATCTGCCTGATTCGCTGCTGCATTCTCTCCATAGATGTCCTTCTGAGTGGTCCGGTGCTAGCTTTGGAAGATGTGAGGAGAGACGGTGGTCTTGCAATAGAGAAGAGGGAGAGGCGAGACAGTGGTTTTGGAATGGAAATGATGGAGAGGAGAGGGGGTGGTTTTGCAATGGAGAAGAGGGAGAGGTGAGAAAGTGGTTTTGGAATGGAGATGATGGAGAGGAGAGGAGGTGGTTTTGCAATGGAGAAGAGGGAGAGGAGCGTGCGACAGTGATTTAGGATTGGTCGAGAGGGCCGGCGTGCTGTGACTGGATCAAAATCAAAATCAATTTACCCTTCAATTAAGAAAGCGACCCCACATTAGCTAGTCTCCCTTTTATTCTGGATCATAATTGACCATGATTTTCACAAATAAAATATATGCTATACGTTGCAAAAATAATATAATTTGAAAGTACATTCAGATACAAACCGAATGCCACAATTTTTCGTGACATGCATTCACATTTTGCTTGTCAAATACAGTACGTGGTCAGACTTTGACCCAAAATATGCAAAACAAAAAAATACTTCCAAAACCAGCGCCGCTCCTCTCCTGTTAAACCACCGCCGCTCCTCTCCCGTTCCAATCTAAATCCAGTGCCGCACCTCTCCTCTTCCATTTCAAAACCACCGCCCCTCCTCTCCTGTTCCAATCCAAAATCAGCATCGCTCCTCTCCTGTTCTAATCCAAAACCAGCACTGCTCCTCCCCTCTTCCATTCAAAAACCACCATCGGCGAGTGAAGGTGCTGTGGAGAAGTAGATCGATGGAGGAGTACAAACGATACATGAGGATCGCAAATGATGACCCTGTGAAGCTAGCTAGGATGTTGGAGATACAGTCTTGGTTTGACAACAAGGACCAACTAGCGGTGACGGTGACATCCATGGCCAAATATCTACAACAGAGCAAAAAGGCGGCGATACTCCTGAAGGGAGTCGCGCGGGAGTACATAGAGCTGCTCCTGTGGGCCATGGAGCAAATAGACTCACCGAATCCGATCGTGAGGGAGCGGTGGTGGGAGTATCGATCCCAGATGGAGCATCCACCAGAGATTGAAGGATCGAGCATCTACAAGGTGCCGTTTGTCAGGGTGTCATGCCAGAGCGAGCCGGTGGAGTCTTCGTCGACCGAACCCAACTGTATGAGGAGAAACGAAGTTGGCCAGATGACGCTTCCCCGCCATCCTCTCCCTCGCCGTTCACATCGTCTCACGGGGCGGCTGTCTGCCTTCGAGGAATAGGAAGGGACTGCCCCCCTAGCCCAATATTCGGGCAGGTTGTGAATTGTCAGTAGGAGCTTAGGGTTGGCAGTATTTGCAGGTTGTGAATTGTGTTTTGTGTTGTGTATTTTGAGAGTACTTTTAGATATGAATGTCTTTTGAATTTCAGATTTGCAGTATTGAGCATATGAAGTATTTTATGAATTCTAGAGATCTATTTTTAGCACTTAAAAAATGTAGTTTCATAGGAGTATAGAAGTGCAGACAATGTGATTCTCAGAGAAGAAACTTCAAGTTTCAGTTTTAGATAAGAAACTGCAAGTTCAGTTTCAGATAAGAAACTGCAACTTTCAGAGGCAGGGCATTTATATTAACACGGCCTTTTCAAACAGGGTTAACATCATGTTGGAAGTTTCATTCATGGTCGAAAATGGAACTACTAGCCAGTTATCATCATGCGGATCAACATTCATGCATAGCATATCTTCATATGATGCACAGTCAAAAAGATATGCTATTTTTAAAATGCCCACACAATGTCGAGTGTGCAAAAAACAGAGAAAACGAGGGACAAAGTTTTGGCAAGTGTTGGATGTGGTGTGCGTAGATGAAAATGGGGACCCACGTGTCAATAATGGCAGAGGCAAAAAATTTGGAGATATTTTCCCTGCATCAGGTGGAATCGAACCCGGGTGGAACAGCTGTCGGGTAGTGTCACTTGGCCACTGGCTAGTTCAGTACTTTCGTTACAAATAAGGCACTTCCTCAGGTGGTCGGATCTCCTCCTACGCGTTTGTGCGCTCGCCGCGGCGCCGCTGTTTGCCATTGTGAACATGCTGAACAAACCCTTCCTAGGCCTCGCTGCCGTCCATCGCCCTGGTGCTCTCGGCGCGGCGTGGTCAACGTGGTCAAGGAACGACTTCCATCGGAAGAGTACTGTACATGGAGAGGCTGACAGCTGCGTCTACGATCGCAGCAAGGAAGTGCCTCCTTATTACGTGGAAAATAATGATTCCTCCACCTGACAGCAGGGACTCACCGGACGGGCCACCGTATTTCGTGAAAAAAACGTTTCCCCCTGACTGCTGGGACCCACCAGCTACATCTTTGCATGCAAGGAAGTGCGTCCATATTACGGGCCAAAAAAAAGGGTTCACCCCCTGACTGCTGGGATCTACCAGCTACATCTTCGCATGCAAGGAAGTGCTTGACAGTCGGGACCCACCTGGTCGAAGCGTATGTAGCGTTGTCATTCTGGTCATGAACGTGTATGTACATACTGGTCGATGTAGAGGCGTGCATGTGTCGTAGTAGAGGCTCTCATGTAGCATGTACACATACGTACAGCGGCCAGGGTGCAAGAAAGTAAATACGGCCACATATGTACATACAGGCGGGGTCTCGAACGCCTACTCGCATACGTATGGCCAGGGCTCGTGTATATGGATGGGTCGGAACGGAGAAATTGCGTCGTCGTCGTGTTCATGGGGAGCCAACCGGATGGGTCGGAATGGAATGCATCATGTTCATCGGGAGCCAACCAGCTTGGACGGAATAGCTGATGGAAGCGAGGCCTGGCATACATAGAACAGAGGAAACGGCCTTGTGTTCGACCGGCCATGGTCGAAACGGGATCCTGTTCATCGGGAGGGGTCTGGCATACAACAAAACAGAGGAAACGGACTTCTCTTGGACCTCCTACGGTTGAAACGGGGTCCTGTTGAACAGGAGGGGTGTGGCGTACTGTAAAATGAAGCAAACAGACTTGTGCTGGAGTGCTACGGTCAAAACGGGGGGCCTGTTCATTGGGAGGTGTGTGGCGTACCGCAAAACAGGACTCCATGGGATACTGTTCATCTCCACCGTCGACTGCCTCCACGGGCTACTGTTCATCCACCGTCGACCTCCTCCAGCCTGCACCTGCGACTATTCATCCACGGGCTCCTATTCATCTAGCCTCCACCGGCTACTGTTCAACCAGCCCTCTCCACGGGGTCCTGTTCAACCACCCCTCCATGGGCTAGTGTTCATCCAGCCCTCCACAGACTACTGTTCAACCAGCCCTCCACCAGCTACTATTCAACCTTCCCTCCTCGGGATCCTGTTCATCCAGCCCTCCACGGGGTCCTATTCATCCACGCCCAACCGGCTCGATCGATCGGGGTCCTGTTCATCCAGCGGCAACACCACGGGGTCCTATTCATGCAACCCCCCACCGGGAACTGTTCATACTGTTCATCCAGAGGCAGCATCGATTGGCTTCAGTTAGCGGCAGTAGCGAAGGAATCGCTTGATCGGGTTCAGTTAATAGCCATAGATGGATTGCTTAGGTTCAATAACGCGTAGCCTGCAGTGCAATCGCTCGAGTACAGTTAGGCGAATGCCTCGCTCGGGTTCAGTTAGAGCCCAACACCTCGCACCCATGCGCGTACGTGTACGAGAGAAACGCGCATCACTCAGCCCCCGACCACCCACCGTAATCGGGAACTCCCCAATATTTTCCTCGCCCTCGCTTCTACCATGGTTTTTTCCGTCATGGACGGCCTAGGACGGCCCAAAGAATGTCATGCAGCTGCGTCTCTGGCCCGCCCAGGATGAAAAGGCTATTTTCTTTCATGATTTTTTGTCATAGAAGTAGGAGCCCACCACATCTATGATGATACCGGGTTTTGTCACCAATATCGTCATAGAAGTGTCATAAGTATGTCGGAAAAAAATTTGTTCGGCCCAAAATGTCATGGATGTGTCTTTTTTTGTAGTGCCTCATTGTAGCGCAGGTCTACAAGAGCCTCGAGTGTAGCAAACTGGATGGCCTGAGATGCCGTGGAGGCGAAGCCACGCTTAGAGGAACGGGTGGAAGCGCCGGAAGGGGATCTATGGTGTAAAGTGACCTTCGCGCAATACTCATATAGTGAGCCAGCCAGATGCTCCCGATAGACCTGGTGCACTGGATCAGCACCCTCTGGGTAGAGTCAACACCACACGTTCTGAAGCAGATGTAGAGAGGTGTAAGGGGCTAGCTTGGACTGGTACGGGAACGGAACCGGAGCCATCTACACTCACAATCATTAGACAGTTAGCAATAAAAATAAAATGCAAGCAATGAAGCAACCAATTGCTACTACTACCAACACTCCAACTAAAGTAACTACCGTTCAACTAGTGTGTCTACGGTCTTGCGTGTCCTACAGTCAGTGCGACTCTGATACAAGCGTTGTGGCACCTCGGCTCAGAGCAACTGGTTTACCTTGCATCGCCAGCCCAGAGATCAAGTCTTCTAGCAACACACAACAACTTGGTACAGAAAAACAACTGTTTTATTGATACTAGCGGAAACATGGGTTCGATATTACATCAAGTAGCAAGGCCAAGTGGTACACATGGTGCGGCTGAACAAGATGTACATTATTTAATGAACATGAAGGGGCCTCGATCACGATAACTACGCGGTAGCAGAACAACGACGAAGCGAAACTCCATAACACAGGGACACCGATGTGGACACGATCTAGACTCGCGAAGCACTCCGATCCGGTAAGACTTTCCTGAAATCTGGCATGACACGCCAAGTCAGTACATTGAATGTACTTGCAAGATCACAATAAGCATAAGCATAATGGCAAACAATATCATGACAATTAATCAATTTAAATGCAATGCAATAACATACTATTGATGCAATGAAACAAACTTGTGCATCGAGTCCCCCGGACTCTCTTACCAAATGGGTTACCTTGTAGCCAACATCATCATATGGTGATTACTTCCAGATCATAAACGAACCAACACTTTGGTTCCCAAGATTCCGACCATCTTCATGGTCACACAAACCTCATCATATCATTAGTGCCAAGCATAAAAAATTAGTGTGCATGATTACTTAATCGTGTTAACCCATGGTGTGACTTACTCATAGCTATGTCCATAACCAAGGACGCGGCTATCGATAGATTCAATGAACACTCTGCAGAGGTTAGCACACTGTGCCCACATCACGGAACCCATGGCCTCGCACTCCCATTCATGTGGACCTACGACATTCTGACAGAACCCTCCCATTGCCATGACACTCTCCCAGCCACTCTGACCAACTCCCTTCTGGGCTAAGTCATGGGTTGCCCTGTGTCTACCAAATACATGAACGACCACCGTCGTGGCAAAACTTAAACAGTCCCAGACGGGGACAAGGTACCATATCAATAAATGGGCACACAAGGTTACGTATGCTTACCAGGCCAGGGTACCGCACACACATAACCTTCCCTTGTTGGAGGTACCGACTAGAGGCATGACAACAGACCGAATAAAGGCCTTACCATAAAGGCAAATGTGGTTGCACTAGGAAAAACTCGATTCAGTGGCACCATGACTCGAGCAACATTATGTTCAAGTTGAATGAACGTCAGGTTTAACTTGAAATGAAAATAACTTGAGTCACAATATGCCATGATCATGCAACTATTCGACATGCATCACATATCACTTTAAGTAAGCACTAGTCATCACTTAAATTTATTGATTTTAGTTCACTCATTTTTTTAGCACTCATCATTTTAGTTATGCCATTAACATATCAAAATCAAAAACCCCATATGAAAAATAATACCGATAATAACAAAATCATAACCACACAGTCAAAACTACTTCTACTATCTCACACTAGTCCATGCATTCAAACACTAATATAAACTAAGCATTTCAACCATGACGAAGTAACTAGCATGAGCAATATTAATTTAAATAATTAAATGCATGAAATAACTCATATTCAAGTTGGAAAAATTCATTGAAATGACACCATGCAAATGTTGGTGTGGCTTGCCTTACATTGGTACGCGTCGGTGCTATACAAACGGTTTTAAACCCCTTTATGCGACGGTGTTCGGAACCGTCACCTAGTGAGTGTGGGCGATAGGGGGGTCCTTCCCACACGACGCAGAAACTGTCGGGGATATGCCCTCCTGGCACACACGCTCGGCAAAATGAGGTCGTGTGCGACCGGCGAGCGAGAAAATATGGTTATACGTACAGTAGTGCTAAAAAATACAATTATACAGGCGAAATCATTTTGGTCGTAAGTACATCCCACACAGTCAGTCCCCGCGAAACATTTCCGTTCGTATATACATTCCACACATTCGCTGCAAGAAAAACATTTCCGTTCATAGGTACATCACACACAATTTTCGCCGTTAAATCATTTGTGATAGCGTTCCCATCGCACAAAATATTAGCAATTTTGTCGTTTGCGTTATTGAATGCATCACACACGGTGCATAGAAGAAACTATGTGGCAAAGGCTGTCCATCACACACAGTTTTTATGCGGTAAACGTTTGCGCAAGGTAGCCTAACACAAACAATTTTGAAGAGAATGTCATGTGTGATTATTCATCGATCCAACACGGTTTATTCCTAGAAACTGTGTGCGTTGCCTTAGGTCATCGCCCATGGTATTTTCTCAATAACTGTTTGCGATAGAAAAAACCAATTAGCAGGCTAATTCACCATTAGCATGCTAATTGCCCTATTATTAATAACCCATTTATTAATCTAATTGACATTCATATTAAACACATAATATATTTCATTCCCATATTAAGGAAGCGGGATTTCATAATTGAACATCAGAGTACAACATGATATAGCTTCAGCACTCAGCTACCCCATTACACAACTGCACCAGCACCAAGTTTCACATGCAACATCTAGAACCTTTCAAAATTAGCATCATAGACGATACATAGACAGATGCATCTCATCGGGAAAACTACTGAAGCGGAAGGTGAATATTGAGCCTTCATTGATGTTGTGCAACTTTAGGCCAGTGCCTGTGTATGATTGACCGTCCATCCTTCGTCCTCTTCAGGAACACTTCAATATTGAACCATGGGTGTTGTATGAAAACCTTCCTTGCCTCTTGACCATAGAGGTGGTTTGAGAGGTAATCATCAGTGAACTGCTTTGGAAAGGCCCGAAAACAAGGATGTGCATAAATATCTTCTCTATATTGGAAATGGGGCAAAGGAATAAAAAAGGGCAAGGTACAATAGTTAGTACCATCTTGTAGTGAACTAATGTCTTCTTCATTGTGCAGACAAAGATCTTGTTGTTTTTTGTCGCTAATTTCTTTATCCTAACAATCTTTTTGTGTTTCTTTGACTTGATTGATATTCATGGACAACTCATTTCCCCATATGCAAAAAGGGTTGAACAATGGGTCAAAACCTCTGACAACAGGACCTACATGTGCAAGACCAAATTGTTAAAAACCTAAATATTAGAATGGTTCCTGCAATTGCATAATAATGTGCTATTAGACAATGGACCATGCACATGCTAACCTCAATTGTAAACCTTAGTGCTTCCCATTATTTCCCTGCAACACATATAAGGTAGTTAGTCATCAGGTTAAGTGAGGGTTCACATGCTATCAGTAAAATATGTTGATGAAAAATAAGCACATTGCAGATTCATCAGATTAATTCAAGCCACATGGAAAACCCATTTATCCAAACCAAGCATGATTAAGAACTAGGAAATATAGCACTTGTATATGTTTCTCACGTATTAAGTGCAACCAAATTCGATATATTCCTCACATGCACAACAATACAAAATTCTACGCACGACAATTGGACATCACATTGCAGAACTGAACCAGACAGTTAACTAAACACCATAGCAAATGAACCAAACATTAACTAAGCACCACATTGCACAATATAACATACTCCTAATAGAAGGTCAGACAGTTAACCGGACCAAGCATGCTTAACAACTTGGAAATATAGCAACTATATTTGTTTCTCATGTATTTAGTACAGGCAAATTCGATTTACTTCTCACATGGTATAATAACAGAATGCACCCACAACTATTGACCATCACATTGCAGAATTGAACCAAACAGTTAACTAAACACCACAACACAAATGAACCAAACATTAACTGAGCACCAGATTGCACAATGTATAGCCAAATCAAGCATGCTTGACAACTTGGAAATATAGCAATTGTATTCGTTTCTCATGTATTTTGTAAAGATAAATTCAATTTATTTCTCACATGGAAGACAGTACAAAATTCCAGCCTGAAGAATTGAACATCACATTTGCAGAATTGAACCAAACAGTTACCTAAAGACGACAACTAATTAACCAAATAGTTAATAAGTGAGCACCACACTGCATGACATATAGAACGTATACACAGGAGAAATAGATTGCATGGTAAAATTAGATAGCACAATTCACTATAATTTGTTAAGGAAAGGCAGGAGTAGCACATGCAACGGGTAAACCGAGCATGCTTAACTGGCATAGCTAGCAAATGGCAAGGTGCTCCTCCAAGATCTGGGAGTCAGTAGGAATGGTAGCCATTGCGATCTCATCCACGTGTGCGGCCATGATTTGCTTCTCCGCTGCCAAATGCTCCTTCAGCTCCTGGCTATACTGCATGCACCATGGCTTAAGGCCGCGCTTATTTTGTGGATGGGTCGGTGATTTGGGTAGAAGGTGTCGCGTCGGCGGTCGGGGCATGTGGGATGTGGAGGAGGAGGCGGAGGATGGGGGTCTGGTGTGGATTATCTACCTGGATAGATGAGGGTCGCCAGCGAGGGGGGCGGCGCTGCAAGCATTGAGTGAAGGTTTCAACTTGGAAAGGAAGGCAAAAACAGGGGAAATGTGGCTTTTGGTAAAGGGGAGGGGGCGGGGAGGTAGATATTTTTGCGGAAGCCGAAAATTTGGAATCGCTTCAGTGAAAAACTGGCGCACAAAGTGTCATCAGACACGGTCCCTTATTCAGAAATGTGTATGATATGTGAACATCACAAATGATTTAGATAACTTAACCCGTGTGTGATGAGTTTGAACTTCAAAAATTTTGGCTCCAATTTCCCTGGTTACAGTGCTCATGCACGTCATTGCATAATTTGGGTACACAAAGGAGACTACAACACACCAACACTTCTTAATTGAGCAAGTTCAGCAATTAAACAGAGCTAGCTGGTCTAAACATTACTCTAACAAATTAAAGACCGACACTCTTAAATAAACAAAACAAAGAGTAGTACTATAGTTAGTGCTCGTCGATCTCTGCCTCCTCCTCCATGTCTAGCTCGCGCTCGACGGTCTCTTGGAGAAGGAGCTCCATGGCATCCATCGCACCATATTCGGCAAGCATCTCGCCATTCGCGTCCGCCATCTCTTTGGAAAAGGCCGTCATGAGCTGGGCGTGGGCGGCCCCGATCTGGGATTGGACGGGCTTTGCCGTTGCAAGGTATGCGGCAGAGGAACAGATGGCTGCTCGAATGCTCTCGGTGATTGCCAACTCTTCGGCCATGGGTTGTCGAACGTTGTCGGAGGAGCTTCGTTCGATTTGTGCGGTGACCGCCACGAGCTGGGCGTGGGCGGCCTCGACATGGTCGTGGGCCGCCTCCATCAGGGCTAAGGCCGCCGTTGTGGAACGGACAACTGTTGTTCTACTCTCACCAGCTGCTATCCCCGAGGCAGATGTTGCTGTCGCCACCTAAGAAGCAACAACGGCCGTTTGGGCTGCCTTGGCCGCCCGATCGTAGATTGCAGCCACGCTCATGGACCTTGTTAGCACAAGCATGGCGGCTGCGGCCGCGCTCTCGCTGGAGTGGGCCGCCGAAGTTGCCCTCACGACACGGGTCCACGTCCCCATCTTTCACCGGCGACGATTGAACAGCGAAATGATATTTGGGGAGCGAGCTAGTGTGCTTGACACACCGGCTGTGTATTGTAGCCGACGCACCTTCTCGCGTAAGCCATAGGCATACTATACACCGACGGTGCTCCAGGATATTTTGTACTGCATCTCACACGGTTGGTGATAATAAACTGTGTGGGCTTGATTTTTAATTTTGATTTGAATTACATAATGAGGTCACAGCGGCAATGGACGGTGTTTGAATTGCTAGACCTTAAGTCTGCAGTGAACATGCAACTATATGTGTGTCATAAAAAATTGGAATTGTTCCGGGTTTGTTTTGGAAATTTTATACATTAAATTGGTTTTCTAGCCATTTCAGGTGCACAATTCAAAATTGAAGCACATGCTCCAGTCCATAAAATAGGGTTGCAAAATCAAATATTTGTCCTTGGTTGCAAGCTGTAGGACCTTGACATATGTCTAGAGAGGGGGTGATTAGACTACTTAACCAATTAAAAACTTAACCTGTTCCCAATTTTAGAGTTTGGCAGATTTTAGCTATCGTAGGACAAGTCAAGCAATCATCACACTATTCAAGCAAGCATGCAAAGAGTATATAGGCAGCGGAAATTAAATCATGCAACTTGCAAGAAAGTAAAGGGAAGGGTTTGGAGGATTCAAACGCAATTGGAGACACGGATGTTTTTGGCGTGGTTCCGATAGGTGGTGCTATCGTACATCCACGTTGATGGAGACTTAAACCCACGAAGGGTAACGGTTGCGCGAGTCCACGAAGGGCTCCACCCACGAAGGGTCCACAAAGAAGCAACCTTGTCTATCCCACCATGGCCGTCGCCCACGAAGGACTTGCCTCACTAGCGGTAGATCTTCACGAAGTAGGCGATCTCCTTGCCCTTACAAACTCCTTGTGATAGAGGCAAAGGTGTCCCGTCTTTCGATGAGATGATGGATATTGCTTTGGTGGAAGTCGACTTTGACGATCCGACTACGAACGTGCGAGGACGTCGCGCCTTAGCAATCGCTAAACCAACTCCGAGAGGTTATTGACCACGCCGGAGCACGATCAACCTGACCACGAGGGTCTGTTTCCTGCGATCAAATGAAGAACAAGCAAGAAACTAAGATTGCAATCTAGATATTGCGAATATAAGATGAAAGCTTTATTGATCAAGGTGGGGTTCTGTGACGCCTTTGTCTGGTCGTTGAACACAAACGAAGTACGCGAAGTTGCAGCTATGGCGAATTTTTAATCTAAACAAAACCCCCAAAGTCTAAACGGTGCCCTAAGGGCTGTATATATGGAGGAAGAGAGGGGGAATTTCGTGGCCCTTGGTGGAGGGGTCCGAAATCAACCCTATCTCTTGTTTCCCCACACATACGGACTCTAAAAATAGCCTATTCTTATGTATTTCGAAATTACATGGGCCTGGCCCAATAAAAAGGTGATGCAGCACCTATAATAGCCTCGGGACGAAATTTATGAAGTGGCATCTTGTATATTTCGTCCAAGGCTTCATGCACCCATTATGGTGGCTTCAAAGTCCTGAAATCATCACTTGTAACTCCGTTCTTGTTCCCCTTGCGCATGGCATCATCTCCATGCTTGTTCTTGCTCCAATGTTCATCCTTCTCCAAGCTAGGCCCTTCATTTGTAAGCAAAACAAATGTATCCAATTTAGGCAGCATCATATTCTCATGAACATAAGAATCATTACCAAGAAACAAAAGTACCTGATAATTTAATTGGCGTGCGCGAGCTCTAGTAATTGGTCCCGTATATGTAGCAGTAGGGGCTGTGGGTGTAACAATGGTATTGATGTCCTCATCATCCTCCCCTTCTTGAAATGAAGTCGTCCTCGACGGAAGCTCATCTTCCTCACCCAAATAAGGCTTCAAATCTGCAATGTTAAAAGTGGGACTAACCCCAAAATCTGCAGGCAGCTCAAGTTTATATGCATTATCATTTATTTTCTCTAACACCTTAAAGGGACCATCAGCATGTGGCATTAGCTTTGATTTGCACAAATCAGGAAATCTATCCTTACGCAAATGTAACCAAACAAGATCTCCAGGTGCAAACACAACATGTTTTCTACCCTTATCTCCAGCAAGTTTATATTTAGCATTCATACGCTCAATGTTTTCCTTAGTTAACTCATGCATTTTTAAAATCAATTCAGCACGTTGTTTAGCATCAAAATTAACCTTCTCCGAAGATGGAAGAGGCAACAAATCAATAGGTGCACGAGGTAGGAAACCATACACAACATCAAAAGGGC
Source organism: Triticum dicoccoides (assembly GCF_002162155.2). Taxonomy (NCBI): domain Eukaryota; kingdom Viridiplantae; phylum Streptophyta; class Magnoliopsida; order Poales; family Poaceae; genus Triticum; species Triticum dicoccoides. The sequence continues at coordinate 288,053,695 of NC_041391.1, forward strand.
ACATCTCAGTAGTAGAATGTAATGAACGATTATAAGCAAATTCAATATGAGGCAAGCATTCCTCCCACATTTTCTTATTATTCTTCAAAACAGCCCTAAGCATAGTAGACAACGTTCTATTGACTACTTCAGTTTGTCCATCAGTTTGGGGGTGACAAGTAGTACTAAAAAGCAGTTTAGTCCCCAACTTAGCCCATAAACATCTCCAAAAGTGGCTAAGAAATTTAGTATCACGATCTGAAACAATAGTATTTGGCACACCATGCAAGCGAATAATTTCACGAAAGAACAAATCAGCAACATTAACAGCATCATCGCTTTTATGACATGGTATAAAGTGTGCCATTTTCGAGAATCTATCCACGACAATAAATATGCTATCCCTCCCCTTCTTTGTTCGAGGTAAACCTAAAACAAAGTCCATAGATATATCCTCCCAAGGAACACTAGGTACAGGCAAAGGCATATATAAACCATGAGGATTGAGTCGTGACTTAGCTTTTTGACATGTAGTGCATCGAGCAATAAAACGCTCAACATCCCGTCTCATCTTTGGCCAAAAGAAATGTGTACCAAGTACGTCCTCCGTCTTTTTCACGCCAAAGTGTCCCATTAATCCTCCTCCATGCGCCTCCTGCAACAACAAAAGACGAACGGAGCTAGCTGGAATGCATGGCTTGTTAGCACGAAACACAAATCCATCGTTAACGACAAACTTGTTCCACATTCTTCCTTCTTTACAATTCTGCATTACATCTTTAAAATCAGCATCATGCACATATTGATCTTTGATGGTCTCCAAACCAAATATTTTGAAGTCAAGTTGTGAAAGCATAATATAGCGACGAGACAAAGCATCAGCAATAACATTTTCTTTTCCCTTCTTGTGTTTAATGACATAAGGGAAAGTCTCAATGAATTCAACCCATTTAGCATGTCTACGATTCAGTTTAGCTTGACAAGATTCATGATCAGAATGTATAACAAATTCTTTGGGCCATAAATAATGTTGCCATGTTTATAAAGTCCGAACAAGAGCATATAATTCTTTATCATAAGTAGAATAATTCAGACTAGGCCCACTCAATTTTTCAGAAAAGTATGCAACAGGTTTGCCATCTTGTAATAACACACCTCCTAATACAATTCCACTAGCATCACATTCAAGCTCAAAAGTATTATTAAAATCAGGAAGTTGGAGTAAAGGAGCATGTGTCAACTTATCTTTCAATACCGAGAAGGCTTCTTCCTGTGCGGTACCCCAAAGAAAAGGCACATCTTTCTTTGTAAGCTCATTGAGAGGTGCAGCAATGGTGCTGAAATCTCTCACAAAACGCCTATAGAATCCAGCGAGGCCAAGAAAACTCCTCACTTGTGTGACCGTTTTGGGCTGCGGCCAACTCTCAATAGCTTCAATCTTGGCTTTATCAACTTCAATTCCCTATGGAGTAACAACATAGCCAAGAAAAGATACTCGATCGGTGCAAAAGGTGCACTTCCCAAGGTTACCAAACAAACGTGCATCACGTAGAGCAATGAAAACAGCACGTAAATGTTCCAAATGTTCTTCCAAAGATCTGCTATAAATCAGTATATCATCAAAATAGACTACCACAAATCGTCCAATGAAAGCACGTAAAACTTTGTTCATTAGTCTCATGAAAGTACTAGGCGCATTAGTTAACCCAAAAGGCATGACTAACCACTCATATAATCCAAACTTAGTTTTAAATGTTGTTTTCCATTCATCCCCCAATTTCATACGAATTTGATGGTATCCACTACGCAGATCAACTTAAGAGAATATTGTAGAGCCACTCAATTCATCAAGCATATCATCTAGCCTAGGAATAGGATGACGATAACGAATAGTAATATTATTAATGCCTCTACAATCAACACACATACGCGATGTACCATCCTTTTTCGGCACTAGAATAATAGGAACAGCACAAGGACTAAGGGATTCGCGTATATAACCTTTGTCGAGAAGCTCTTGTACTTGACGCATAATCTCCTTCGTCTCCTCTGGATTGGTACGGTATGGCGCACGGTTTGGCAGTGAAGCACCAGGAATTAAGTTGATCTGATGCTCAATCCCTCGAATAGGTGGTAATCCCGGTGGCACGTCTTGTGGAAAGACGTCAGCGAACTCCTGCAAAATGTTAGTGATAGCAGGAGGCAAAGAGGAAGGCACATCCTCGAATGAAAATAATGCCTCTTTGCACACAAAAGCATAGCAAACAGATTTGCTGAAATCTAGCTCATCAATATCATATTTGGTGGCAAATAAACATGCACTTTTCAATTTAATTTCAGAAGCAACACTAGATGGTTTATTATTAGGCTTCATTTGTTGCTCAAATTCTTTTGCCACAATCTGATTTTCACTCTTATTCTTCTCTTGTTTTGCTTTATTAGCTCTATTAATATCATCTTTCAAAATAGAATCAGGAGTCATAGGAAGCAAAGTAATATTTTTATCCTTATGAACAAGAGTATACTGATTGTTTCTACCATGGTGTACAGAATTTTTATCAAATTGCCATGGTCTACCAAGTAATAAGGAACATGCTTGCATAGGTACCACATCACAATCAACATAATCAGCATATGTAGATATACTACAATGCACACGAACAGTACGTGTTACCTTAACCTTGCCGCTATTGTTGAACCATTGGATGTAGTAAGGATGTGGATGTGGTCTTGTGGTGAGAGAAAGCTTCTCCACCATCTCCATGCTAGCCAAGTTGTTGCAGCTCCCTCCATCTATGATGACGCGCACAGAACGTTCTTTCACAACTCCCTTGGTATGGAACAAATTGTGCCTCTGATTTTGCTCAGCTTGTGTGACCTGCACACTCAAAACACGTTGAGCAACTAAACATTCATACCTGTCAGCGTCTTCAGGAGCCATGTATTGCGTCTCATGATCAGAATCATCTCCACCATGTTCTTCACGTGTAATAAGAGCCGAAGTCTCCTCATCATAGTCACTAGTGGACTCATATCCACCATCCGCGGTAGCAATCATCACACGCGGAGATTTGCATTCTCTCGCATAATGACCTCCTCCCTTACAACGACGACAAATAATATCACTTGTGTGCCCTGTTGATGCCATGGAAGAAGAAGAACTCTGTGCAGGCCCAGCAGGTGCGCTCTTGGCAGATAATGGTGGTTTTCAAAGCATAGCAGTTTTCAAAGCAGCCCAAGTAGTTGGAATAGGATATAATCTACAATGTTCAGACCACCATACACATGCAAAACTAGTGAAAGCACAAACAGCAGCAGCAACTCGTCTCTCCTCAGGATATTGTAAACATGTAAATCGTTGTTCAGTTTCTAACTCCCAAGTAAGATATATATCAGGAACATATCTACCCTCAAATGGTGGAATATTCAATTTCAGTTTAGGAATATGGACATCATCTCGTACCTGAGGTGGTGGTGCAGGCCTACCATTACGAATATATACCTGAGGTCGACCTGCTGGTGGTGGTGCAGGTGGCTGCACGTAGTGCTGATTTTGATCGACCTCATCCTCATAATCTCCCACATAATCATTCTCCTCCGCATCAGCAGCAGGAGCCACAGAAGTATCAACAGTAGCACCAACAGTTTGGCCAAACGCAAGAGGAACACGGCTCGCTCGGCGGAGATCTGTTTCGCGACGTGGAGGTAGTCGTTGTTGTTGTTGTTGGAGAGGTGCGTTAGGTGCAGTGGGTGGTGGTGGTGGAAGACGCGCGAGCAATTCAGTAAACTTGTTATCGAGCTTTGTTTCGAACGTCTTCTCCATGCCATCTATCTTCTCCATGGCCTCTTCAAATCTGTTTAGCACGTCTTGCACCTGTCCACTCATCATTTGCTGAAATTTATCATGCAAATCCTTATTCGTCATGTTCTCCCAGTCAGTCTCGTCGGCTTGTGATCCTGGCATGGTTAGCAGCAATAGAAACACACAAGAATATGATCCTACAGACTACTAACAAGAGGTGGTGGTGGGTGTCACAAATCCGTCAAGCAAATCTCAAATTCTTACCAGTTCTTACCCAGCAGCAGGCGGTGATCGGCAACCGTTGTAGTCAAAAACTCTCAAAGTTTGGATAGAGCGATTATCAGGGAGAGTCAAACGCACGACGTAGATGTATGTGGAGCTGGGAAGGCTTATAATATGGTAGCAAAAAGGGTCAGCAATAATCAATTCAGAGATGCAAAGTTGAATAAACGCTCAATGACGGTACTGTGCTGGTCCTAGGCTAGACCGTGCTAGAGACGCGAGCCTAGAACACTAACAAAATCACGGCGCTGCACGTAAACAAGGGAAAAGCACACTCTGGAAATATTTTTTTCGCTCTTTTTTTTGCGCTGTTTTTTTTGCGCTGATCTTTTTTTTTGCGAAAAATTACTATAATGGCGAGTGTCTCAAAACTCTTCCCAGGTCAAACTGACAGGATGGGCACGAAATTTTTTCGACCAATTTTTTTTTTCGACTGCCCGGACCCAAAAACTAGAAACGGGTCAAAAAAAACTTCCTATAATGGCACCTGTCTCAAAACACTCAGAAACACCTAAAAATAGGATAGCCAGAAATTTTTTCGAAAAATGCGTTTTCGAAAAATTTTGGGCCTAAACGGAGGGTGGTTTCCGGACTTTTTTTTCCCGAAACCTACTCCGGCAAGGAAACACGAATCGGAATCTAGATGGATCTCAAAAACAAACCTAATATGACAAGAACTCGGATTGGTGGTGGATATATGGTGGTAGATGGCAGTGGTGGTAGTATATGATAGCGGTGGTGGTATATAGATACGGATTCGAGGCGGTGGCGGATAAGCGGTGGTGGTAGATGGCAGGGGTGATGATGATGGTGCGGCGGCGGCGTGACAACTTATGACCAGAACTCGAAACTCTAAAAGACTAGACTCTAAGACCAGCAACTAGACACGACGATGCAACCGCAAATTCAACAAAGCAAAACCCTAAAAAGATTATGCAAAGGCTCAGATTGGTTCGGATATGATGAACTAACCCTAATTTTTTTGTGGCTTTTTCGTGGACTGTAGGTATGAAGAACAGACTCGACCTAAACTACGAAAAATTGTAAAATCTCACCGAGCAACCTGGAAATCTGATACCAATTGATAGAGGCAAAGGTGTCCCGTCTTTCGATGAGATGATGGATATCGCTTTGGTGGAAGTCGACTTTGACGATCCGACTACGAACGTGCGAGGACGTCGCGCCTTAGCAATCGCTAAACCAACTCCGAGAGGTTATTGACCACGCCGGAGCACGATCAACCTGACCACGAGGGTCTGTTTCCTGCGAGCAAACGAAGAACAAGCAAGAAACTAAGATTGCAATCTGGATATTGCGAATATAAGATGAAAGCTTTATTGATCAAGGTGGGGTTCTGTGACGCCTTTGTCTGGTCGTTGAACACAAACGAAGTACGCGAAGTTGCAGCTATGGCGAACTTTTAATCTAAACAAAACCCCCAAAGTCTAAACGGTGCCCTAAGGGCTGTATATATGGAGGAAGAGAGGGGGAATTTCGTGGCCCTTGGTGGAGGGGTCCGAAATCAACCCTATCTCTTGTTTCCCCACACATACGGACTCTAAAAATAGCCTATTCTTATGTATTTCGAAATTACATGGGCCTGGCCCAATAAAAAGGTGACGCAGCACCTATAATAGCCTCAGGACGAAATTTATGAAGTGGCATCTTGTATATTTCGTCCAAGGCTTCATGCACCCATTATGGTGGCTTCAAAGTCCTGAAATCATCACTTGTAACTCCGTTCTTGTTCCCCTTGCGCATGGCATCATCTCCATGCTTGTTCTTGCTACAATGTTCATCCTTCTCCAAGCTAGGCCCTTCATTTGTAAGCAAAACAAATGTATCCAATTTAGGCAGCATCATATTCTCATGAACATTAGAATCATTACCAAGAAACGAAAGTACCTGATAATTTAATTGGCGTGCGCGAGCTCTAGTAATTGGTCCCGTATATCTAGCAGTAGGGGCTGTGGGTGTAACAATGGTATTGATGTCCTCATCACCTTGGTTCAACTCCACAATCTTGTCGGAGGCTCCCAAGTGACACCTAGCCAATGTAGGAGACACCACTCTCCAAGAAGTAACAAATGGTGCGTTGATGATGAACTCCTTGCTCTTGTGGTTCAAATGATAGCCTCCCCAACACTCAAATCTCTCTCATAGGTTTTGGATCTGGTGGAAAGAAGATTTGAGTGGAAAGCAACTTGGGGAAGGCTAGAGATCAAGATTCATATGGTAGGAATGGAATATCTTGGCCTCAACACATGAGTAGGTGGTTCTCTCTCAGAAATGGTAAGTTGGAAGTGTAGGTTTGTTCTGATGGCTCTCTCCACGAATGAAGAGGAGGTGGAGGGGTATATATAGCCTCCACACAAAATCTAACCATTACACACAATTTACCAAACTCGGTGGGACCGATTCAACAGACTCGGTCAGACCGATTTAGCAAACCTAGTGACCGTTAGGATTTTCGGTGGGACTGACATGCAACTCGGTGAGACCGATTCGGTTAGGGTTAGGGCATAACGTAATCTCGGTAAGACCGATTACACAAACTTGGTGTGACCAATTTTGGTAATAAGCTTTCCAGAGAGTTGGTCAGGTAAACTCGGTGGGACCGATTTGCTCTTTTCGGTGAGACCGAAATGTTACAAAAGGGAAACAAAGAGTTTACATTGCAATCTCGGTGGGACCGATCGCTCACTTCGGTTAGACCGAAACGTTACGAAGGGAAACACAGAGATTACAATCCCATCTCGGTGAGACCGAGATTCCTTTCGGTAAGACCGATTTGCTTAAGGTTTGTGGCAGTGGCTATGACTTTTGGAATCGGTGGCGCCGGATAGGAGGAATCGGTGTGACCGATTTTGGCTTTAGGTTTAGGTCATTTGTGGATGTGAGTAGGTAGCTGAGGGTTTTGGAGCATATCACTAAGCACATGAAGCAAGAGGCTCATTAAGCAACACCTTATCCCTTCTTGATAGTATTGGCTTTTCCTATAGACTCAATGTGATCTTGGATCACTAAAATATGAAATGAAAAGTCTTGAGCTTTTGAGCTTGAGCCAATCCTTTGTCCTTAGTATTTTGAGGGACCCACTTTCATCATCCATTCCATGCCATTCATTGAGCTTTCCTGAAATAATAGTCTTGGAATAGCATTAGCTCAATGAGCTATATGTTGTTATGAATTACCAAAACCACCTAGGGATAGTTGCACTTTCAATCTCCCCCTTTTTGGTAATTGATGACAACATATAGATCAAAGCTTCGACAAATGATAATAAGATTTAATAACATCGTCGCTTTGAGAAGTATGTGATAAGCAAGAGCTCCCCCTAAATTTGTGCATGGTTTAAGATTTGCTTTGGACTTCAAATGCACAATTGAATTAGGCACATGGGTTACTCTTCCATGTCACATACATCTTGGTGGAGCGCTCAAAATAATAAGGATTGAATACATGCACTCATCAGCAAGCAAAGTGAATGATCACATAGGATAGATAAGATAATATCATCAAACATGCATAAGTAAGCTTATGATCAAACACATGATCATCAGTGTCTCACAAGCATAGTATCTCAAGCAATCAAAAGCAAACAAGTTTTAACCACCAAATCAAAACAAGAGAAAACAAAAACAACACTCTCTCTCTCTCTCTCTCTCTCTCGAAGCCTATGATCTATACATTTTTCTCCCCCTTTGGCAACAAGTTACCAAAAAGTTCATAGAAAATGCATAGTGCTATATCGACTCTCAGGCTTGATCTTCAGGTGGTGGTGTCCGGATAACTCCAAGAACGAAGGCTTTAGTTGAAGTAGAGGGTGCTGGAGTTGATGCTGAAGCTGGTTGCACTGGAGCTGTAGGTGATGTAGCTGGTGCAGATGATGTTGCTCTAGTGTCTGTCACAGGCACTGCAACTGACCTCTGGGCTCTGGGCACTCTGGAAAACACATTAGTTGTAGTCTTGCCCTGCCTCTCCTGCATGTCATCCTGCAGCTGCTCTACAACTGACTGAATCTCAGTTACTTTGACATCAAGGTCATGGAATTTGAGTTCCATGATTCTCTCCAGGCTCTCCAGATTCTGAATGAGGGTGGCCAATCCCTTCTCAATCCTCAGTGTTGATGCTATCAAGTAACCAAGCTGCTCCTGCTTGTTCTTCAAGAAATACTCAGATGCCTCCTCTTGAGTTGGCATCCTGGCAGCCTTCTCCTTCCTTGCCTTCTCCTTCTTCTCTGGAGCTTGAACTGATGATGGATCATTCTCATTCATGACAACCTCATTGTCCTCAATGTCTGGATAAAGTGGAAAATGTTCCTTATCCAATTGATATTTCCCTGTGCCCATCTTTGAGTTAATCAACTCCTGAATCTGAGGGGCATATCCACAGCTCCTCTTTTGATCTGCTGCTGTCACTCTGGTCTGACATGCTGCAAAAACTGACTGCTGACCCTGTGAAGAGTTATAGATGAGATAGAATGGATGAGCACCACAAAATGCAGAGATTTTTGCAAAAGAATGATTCAAAAATTCAGTTTTAGTTTTCCACAGAAAGCATTTCGGATCAACTGATTTTCAAACTCGGTGATACCGAAGCAGTTTTGGAACCTAAACTGATGATCTCGGTTGGACCGAGTCACAGTTCGGTGGCACCGAGACGGCTAGGGTTTCACAAAGTCCTAAAATCGGTCTCACCAATTAGTAATTCTCGGTCAGACCGAGAGTTACTAGTGCAATGGCATTAGCCAAATCGGCGGGACCGAGTTTTTCAATCGGTGGGTCCGAGATGGTTTCGGCGGAAACCTAACCCTAAAATTTTGAATTTCATCTACTCTACGTACTGCATTGACTGGATAGGAGTGTTTCAATCGTGGCAAGAATCAATAAGAACTCAATGTGCTAGGAATCGGACGAGGAAAGCACAGAGATCGAGTCCATACCCTAGCTTGGCGATGAACTCGCTACGGCGGCAACGGCGGGGTCGAATTCCGTTGACGGCGACGGAGACCAGCGATAGGAGGCGGCTGGCGATGAGGAGTAGATCCGGAGACCTTCGAGGCAGAGCGAGCTATTGCGCGGGAGAAAAGGGTTCAGAGAAATTTCCAAAATTTTGCCCGTGACTATATATAGCCCGACCCTGTCGGTGTGACCGAGTGGAACAACTCGGTGGCACCGAGATGCATAACAGTGTACATTTACAGCAACTCGGTGTGACCAAAAAGTTCAAATCGGTTGCACCGAGATTGAAAACTTAGATCGACTTAATGATCTCGGTAGGACCGAAATGGAGGAATCGGTCAGACCGAGAATCACAAAGAAGTTTTGGAAGTTTAAGTCTATGACGAATCGGGGACTCCTAGTGCTCCTCACACAGAGTGGTTCAAATCTGACTTGATCAAATTTTGTGATGTAGCATGAATAGAGTTTGAGACGAGAAAAGCATAGATAGCTAGAGAAGGTTCTTAGGCATTCTTGTCCATCCACTTGGCAAAAAGAAAAGAAGCCAAACAATCAAAACAACAAGTGGATATCCTTGAATGAGTAAAATATGCACCAACATGCTCACACAATAAGATGGCAAATAAAATATGTTGCAAAGCATGCACAACCAATTCTAGCATCTATCAAACAATTGGTGATGACTAGGTCATCTATATATGAGTATATTGACTTAGGAGTCAAATGAAAGACATTTGATCATAGGTCATACTCATCGTTTAAGCTCAAGTGGAGTTACCGCTTTTACATAATGCATTGATGTGTTCACACCATTAGAGTTGATTTGACTCAATTCTTAGAGTTAAGCTCCCCCTAGATGTGAGATCCCCCCTTAGAGGGATGAACTAACCTTGGGTTTTGTCGATGATGACTTCATGTAGGTGTTGAAGATGTGGATGCTCAATGTTGATGTAGGTCATTTGGAGCAATCCTTTGGAGTGAGTTGCACTTTCAACTTTACCTACATGTGTTAGTCCCACAAGGAACAAACAATAATATCCATAGACATAGAGTGATGCACACACAAGATGATGTCCATGAAATCATTAGGTTACGTTGTCCCTTGCCTTACCAACATGAGGGTTTGTGACTCCTTGAACTAGTGCAAGATATGGAAGTTGATTGCACTTGTTCTTGCCATAATGATATGAGTGAAGAATGTTGGCGGAGTCACCCTCAAGAACTCTCTAGTTCTTCTTCTTCGGGATCCACATCATCTTGATAGGAATCCTTGGAGTTGTAGTTGTACTTGATGAAGTAGAACTTGACGTAGTCTTGGGTACCCACTTGAACGAGGCCTTAGGTGCTTCTTCAAATGCATCAATCTCTTCTTGAAGCTTGTCCTTGCCTTTGTTCTTGTGGTCTTGTGGTGGAAGATCATCTTGTGCTTGTGTTCCCTTGAAGGAAGTAGGATCATACTTCTCTTGTTGAGGAACAAACTTCGTCTTAGGGTATTGATCTTCTTCCCACTCAACTCTATTGGCATTGAACTTTCGTTCAAAACCAACACCTTGATTCTTCCGGTGCCTTCCTTGCTTGCGTACAATTTCCTCGAATTGCTTACTCCCGGCAAGGCTCTTGTAAACACATTTCTCTATAATTCCCTTCAATAAGCTATTTTCTTGCTCAAGTGTAACTTGGCTAAGAGAATCATTAGTGGAATCAAGAGAACTACTAGAAGCAACAATATTGGATTTGATATTGTTATTGTTACTACTAGAGGAAGTATCTTTCTTGTACTTGTTACTAGACTTGACTTGAGGCATGTAAGTAGATAAGAGTAAACGCTTGGCAATGTAATAAGAACTTTTCTTACGGAGATCATCATTGATTGCTTTTAAGAACTCATGCTCTTGCTCAAGATTGAGCTTTTCAAAGCGTAACTTCTCATGAGCCCTTAAAATTTCTCGATGATCTTTGAAGATAGTTTCATGAGCTAACTTAAGAGTGTTTAGTTCTTTAGTTAGAAGCTCAATCTTCTCCTTATCATTGTCATTCGTTTTATCTTGATTAGCATGATTAATTGACATTTCATCATAGTATTCATCACTAGAGTTGTCAACAAGTAAATCATCATCCACAAGCAAGTCATCTTCATCACTATTGAAATCAACATACTCAGGATGTGTTACCTTTGGACCTTTGGCCATGAAGCATCTTCCAATTCCTTCATTTGGTGAATCAAATATGTCGTAGGAGTTGGTTGACACAAGTGCTAGACCGGCAACACCTTCATCTTGAGTATATTCAGAGTCGGAGTGATAGCTTCTCTCGGAGTGATTGTCGGAGTCGGAGCCAGATACCCATTCACCAACATGAGCTTGATGTCTTCGTTTTGTGTAGCTCCTTGATGACTTGTCCTTCCTTTCCGAATCCTTGCTTCTCCGTGAGGGTCTTCGTTCATAACGATCATCTCTACTCCTCCTCTCTCTTGGTGGTGATTCTTCTCTTTTGCTTCTTCTTCTTGGAGAATCTTCTCTTCTTTTGTAGGGTGCCGTACACTCATTGGAATAGTGTCCGGGTCTCCCACAATTGTAGAAATTGCGCTCTCGACTATAAGATCTTTTGTTATTGTAAGACCTTGACTTGGAGCTTCTTTCTTTGCTTCTACTCTTGTAGAATTTGTTGAAGTTCTTCACCATTAAGCTCAATTCTTCATTGGAGGTTTGTTTCTCACTTGATGATGTGGGGGCTTCACTTGAGGCTTTGTAAGCACCACTTGACTTGTTGTGAAGTTCCTCCTTATCCTTGAGTGACATCTCATGAGCAACAATTCTTCCAATGACTTCCGTTGGCTTGAGATCTTTGTAGTTTGGCATCATTTGAATCAATGTGCACACGGTATCATACTTTCCATCCAATGCTCTTAGGATCTTCTTGATGATGAATTTGTCAGTCATCTCTTCACTCCCTAAACCGGCAATCTCATTTGTGATAAGTGCAAGCCTAGAGTACATTTCAGCGACACCTTCACCATCCTTCATTTTGAACTTGTCAAGCTGACTTTGGAGCACATCCAACTTGGATTCCTTGACGGATTCGGTACCTTCATGCATATCAATCAAAGTATCCCAAATTTCCTTTGCATTCTCAAGACGGCTGATTTTGTTGAATTCTTCGGGGCACAATCCGTTGAAGATGATATCACAAGCTTGAGCGTTGTATTGCAGCATCTTCAATTCTTCTGCATTAGCTTCACGGTTCGGTTCTCTCCCATCAAAGAATTCACCTTGCAAGCCAATACAAATAATTGCCCAAACGGTGGGGTTATGTCCGAGAATATGCATTTTCATCTTATGCTTCCAACTAGCAAAATTAGTACCATCAAAGTAAGGACCTCTATGGTGATAGTTTGCCTCGCTAGACGCCATACTCTCCTAGGTTGTGAAACCAAGGCTATGACCACCAAAAGCTATGGAAATCAAAGCAAATGGAGACCAAAGCTTTGATACCACTTGTAGGACCTTGAAGTATGTCTAGAGGGGGGTGATTAGACTACTTGACCAATTAAAAACTTAACCTTTTCCCAATTTTAGAGTTTGGCAAATTTTAGCTATCTTAGGACAAGTCAAGCAATCATCACACTATTCAAGCAAGCATGCAAAGAGTATATAGGCAGCAGAAATTAAAGCATGCAACTTGCAAGAAAGTAAAGGGAAGGGTTTGGAGGATTCAAACGCAATTGGAGACACGGATGTTTTTGGCGTGGTTCCGATAGGTGGTGCTATCGTACATCCACATTGATGGAGACTTCAACCCACGAAGGGTAACGGTTGCGCGATTCCACGGAGGGCTCCACCCACGAAGGGTCCACGAAGAAGCAACCTTGTCTATCCGACCATGGCCGTCGCCCACGAAGGACTTGCCTCACTAGCGGTAGATCTTCACGAAGTAGGCGATCTCCTTGCCCTTACAAACTCCTTGGTTCAACTCCACAATCTTGTCGGAGGCTCCCAAGTGACACCTAACCAATCTAGGAGACACCACTCTCCAAGAAGTAACAAATGGTGCGTTGATGATGAACTCCTTGCTCTTGTGGTTCAAATGATAGTTTCCCCAACACTCAACTCTCTCTCGTAGGTTTTGGATCTAGTGGAAAGAAGATTTGAGTGGAAAGCAACTTGGGGAAGGCTGGAGATCAAGATTCATATGGTAGGAATGGAATATCTTAGCCTCAACACATGAGTAGGTGGTTCTCTCTCAGAAATGGTAAGTTGGAAGTGTAGGTTTGTTCTGATGGCTCTCTCCACGAATGAAGAGGAGGTGGAGGGGTATATATAGCCTCCACACAAAATCTAACCGTTACACACAATTTACCAAACTCGGTGGGACCGATTCAACAGACTCGGTCAGACCGATTTAGCAAACCTAGTGACCATTAGTATTTTCGGTGGGACTGACATGCAACTCGGTGAGACCGATTCGGTTAAGGTTAGGGCATAACGTAATCTCGGTAAGACCGATTACACAAACTCGGTGTGACCGATTTTGGTAATAAGCTTTCCAGAGAGTTGGTCAGGTAAACTCGGTGTGACCGATTTTTGTAATAAGCTTTCCAGAGAGTTGGTCAGGTAAACTCGGTGGGACCGATTTGCTCTTTTTGGTGAGACCGAAATGTTACAAAAGGGAAACAGAGAGTTTACATTGCAATCTCGGTGGGACCGATCACTCACTTCGGTTAGACCAAAACGTTACGAAGGGAAACACAGAGATTACAATCCCATCTCGGTGAGACCGAGATCCCTATCGGTAAGACCGATTTGCTTAGGGTTTGTGGCAGTGGCTATGACTTTTGGAATCGGTGGCGCCGGATAGCAGGAATCGGTGTGACCGATTTTGGCTTTAGGTTTAGGTCATTTGTGGATGTGAGTAGGTAGCTGAGGGTTTTGGAGCATATCACTAAGCACATGAAGCAAGAGGCTCATTAAGCAACACCTCATCCCTTCTTGGTAGTATTAGCTTTTCCTATAGACTCAATGTGATCTTGGATCACTAAAATATGAAATGAAGAGTCTTGAGCTTTTGAGCTTGAGCCAATCCTTTGTCCTTAGTATTTTGAGGGACCCACTTTTATCATCCATGCCATGCCATTCATTGAGATTTCCTGAAATAATAGTCTTGGAATAGCATTAGCTCAATGAGCTATATGTTATTATGAATTACCAAAACCACCTAGGGATAGTTGCACTTTCAATCTCCCCCTTTTTGGTAATTGATGACAACATATAGATCAAAGCTTCGACAAATGATAATAAGATTTAATAACATCATCGTTTTGAGAAGTATGTGATAAGCAAGAGCTCCCCCTAAATTTGTGCATGGTTTAAGATTTGCTTTGGACTTCAAATGCACAATTGAATTAGGCAAATGGGTTACTCTTCCATGTCACATACATCTTGGTGGAGCGCTCAAAATAATAAGGATTGAATACATGCACTCATCACCAAGCAAAGTGAATGATCACATAGGATAGATAAGATAATATCATCAAACATGCATAAGTGTAGCTTATGATCAAACACATGATCATCAATGTCTCACAAGCATAGTATCTCAAGCAATCAAAAGGAAACAAGTTTTAACCACCAAATCAAAACAAGAGAGAACAAAAACAACACTCTCTCTCTCGAAGCCTATGATCTATACATTTTTCTCCCCCTTTGGAAACAAGTTACCAAAAAGTTCATAGAAAATGCATAGTGCTATATCGACTCTCAGGCTTGATCTTCAGGTGGTGGTGTCCAGATAACTCCAAGAACGAAGGCTTCAGTTGAAGTAGAGGGTGCTGGAGTTGATGCTGAAGCTGGTTGCACTAGAGCTGTAGGTGATGTAGCTGGTGCAGATGATGTTGCTCTAGTGTCTGTCACAGGCACTGCAACTGACCTCTGGGCTCTGGGCACTCTGGCAAACACATTAGTTGTAGTCTTGCCCTGCCTCTCCTGCATGTCATCCTGTAGCTGCTCTACAACTGACTGAATCTCAGTTACTTTGACATCAAGGTCATGGAATTTGAGTTCCATGATTCTCTCCAGGCTCTCCTGATTCTGAGTGAGGGTGGCCAATCCCTTCTCAATCCTCAGTGTTGATGCTATCAAGTAACCAAGCTGCTCCTGCTTGTTCTTCAAGAAATACTCAAATGCCTCCTCTTGAGTTGGCATCCTGGCAGCCTTCTCCTTCCTTGCCTTCTCCTTCTTCTCTTGAGCTTGAACTGATGATGGATCATTCTCATTAATGACAACCTCATTTTCCTCAAAGTCTGGATAAAGTGGAAAATGTTCCTTATCCAATTGATATTTCCCTGTGCCCATCTTTGAGTTAATCAACTCCTGAATCTGAGGGGCATATCCACAGCTCCTCTTCTGATCTGCTGTTGTCACTCTGGTCTGACATGCTGCAAAAACTGACTGCTGACCCTGTGAAGAGTTATAGATGAGATAGAATGGATAAGCATCAAAAAATGCAGAGATTTTTGCAAAAGAATGATTCAAAAATTCAGTTTTAGTTTTCCACAGAAAGCATTCGGATCAACCGATTTTCAAACTCGGTGATACCGAAGCAGTTTTGGAACCTAAACTGATGATCTCGGTTGGATCGAGTCACATTTTGGTGGCACCGAGACTGCTAGGGTTTCACAAAGTTCTAAAATCGGTCTCACCGATTAGTAATTCTCGGTCAGACCGAGAGTTACTAGTGCAATGGCATTAGCCAAATTGGTGGGACCGAATTTTTCAACTCGGTGGGTCCGAGATGGTTTCGGCGGAAACCTAACCCTAAAATTTTGAATCTCATCTACTCTACGGACTGCATTGACTGGATAGGAGTGTTTCAATCGCGGCAAGAATCAATAAGAACTCAATGTGCTAGGAATCGGACGAGGATAGCACAGAGATCGAGTCCATACCCTAGCTTGGCAATGAACTCGCTACGACAGCAACGACAGGGTCGAATTCCGTTGACGGCGGCGGAGACCAGCGACAGGAGGCGGCTGGCGACGAGGAGACGATCCTGAGACCTTCGAGGCAGAGTGAGCTATTGCACGGGCGAAAAGGGTTCGGAGAAATTTCCAAAATTTTGCCCGTAACTATATATAGCCCGACCCTGTCGGTGTGACCGAGTGGAACAACTTGGTGGCACCAAGATGCATAACTATGTGCAGTTACAGCAACTCGGTGTGACCGAAAAGTTCAAATCGGTTGCACCGAGATTGAAAACTTAGATCGACTTAATGATCTTAGTAGGACCGAAATGGAGGAATCGGTCAGACCAAGAATCACAAAGAAGTTTTGGAAGTTTAAGTCTATGACGAATCGGGGACTCCGAGTGCTCCTCACGCAGAGTGGTTCGAATCTAACTTGATCAAATTTTGTGATGTAGCATGAATAGAGTTTGATACGAGAAAAGCATAGATAGCTAGAGAAGGTTCTTAGGCATTCTTGTCCATCCACTTGGCAAAAAGAAAAGAAGCCAAACAATCAAAACAACTAGCGGATGTCCTTGAATGAGTAAAATATGCACCAACATGCTCACACAATAAGATGGCAAATGAAATATGTGGCAAAGCATGCACAACCAATTCTAGCATCTATCAAACAATTGGCGATGACTAGGTCATCTATATATGAGTATATTGACTTAGGAGTCAAATGAAAGACATTTGATCATAGGTCATACTCATCGTTTAAGCTCAAGTGGGGTTACCACTTTTACATAATGCATTAATGTGTTCACACCATTAGAGTTGCTTTGACTCAATTCTTAGAGTTAAGCTCCCCCTAGATGTGAGATCCCCCCTTAGAGGGATGAACTAACCATGGGTTTTGTCGATGATGACTTCGTGTAGGTGTTGAAGATGTGGATGCTAAATGTTGATGTAGGTCATTTGGAGCAATCCTTTGGAGTGAGTTGCACTTTCAACTTTACCTACATGGGTTAGTCCCACAAGGAGCAAACAAGAATATCCATAGACATAGATTGATGCACACACAAGATGATGTCCATGAAATCATTAGGTTACGTTGTCCCTTGCCTTACCAACATGAGGGTTTGTGACTCCTTGAACTAGTGCAAGATATGGAAGTTGATTGCACTTGTTCTTGCCATAATGATATGAGTGAAGAATGTTGGCGGAGTCACCCTCAAGAACTCTCTAGTTCTTCTTCTTAGGGATCCACATCATCTTGATGGGAATCCTTGGAGTTGGTGTTGTACTTGATGAAGTAGAACTTGACGTAGTCTTGGGAACCCACTTGAACGAGGCCTTAGGTGCTTCTTCAAATGCATCAATCTCTTCTTGAAGCTTGTCCGTGCCTTTGTTCTTATGGTCTTGTGGTGGAAGATCATCTTGTGCTTGTGTTCCCTTGAAGGAAGTAGGATCATACTTCTCTTGTTGAGGAACAAACTTCGTCTTGGGGTATTGATCTTCTTCCCACTCAACTCCATTGGCATTGAACTTTCGTTCAAAGCCAACACCTTGATTCTTCCGGTGCCTTCCTTGCTTGCGTACAATTTCCTCGAATTGCTTACTCCCGGCAAGGCTCTTGTAAACACCTTTCTCTATAATTCCCTTCAATAAGCTATTTTCTTGCTCAAGTGTAACTTGGCTAAGAGAATCATTAGTGGAATCAAGAGAACTACTAGAAGCAACAGTATTGGATTTGACATTGTTATTGTTACTACTAGAGGAAGTATCTTTCTTGTACTTGTTACTAGACTTGACTTGAGGCATGTAAGTAGATAAGAGTAAACGCTTGGCAATGTAAGAAGAACTTTTCTTACGGAGATCATCATTGATTGCTTTTAAGAACTCATGCTCTTGCTCAAGATTGAGCTTTTCAAAGCGTAACTTCTCATGAGCCCTTAAAAGTTCTCGATGATCTTCGAAGATAGTTTCATGAGCTAACTTAAGAGTGTTTAGTTCTTTAGTTAGAAGCTCAATCTTCTCCTTATCATTGTCATTCGTTTTATCTTGATTAGCATGATTAATTGACGTTTCCTCATAGTATTCATCACTAGAGTTGTCAACAAGTAAATCATCATCCACAAGCAAGTCATCTTCATCACTATTGAAATCAACATACTCAGGATGTGTTACCTTTGGACCTTTGGCCATGAAGCATCTTCCAATTCCTTCATTTGGTGAATCAAATATGTCGTAGGAGTTGGTTGACACAAGTGCTAGACCGGCAACACCTTCATCTTGAGTATATTCAGAGTCAGAGTGATAGCTTCTCTCGGAGTGATTGTCGGAGTCGGAGCCAGATACCCATTCACCAACATGAGCTTGATGTCTTTGTTTTGTGTAGCTCCTTGATGACTTGTCCTTCCTTTCCGAATCCTTGCTTCTCTGTGAGGGTCTTCGTTCATAAAGATCATCTCTACTCCTCCTCTCTCTTGGTGGTGATTCTTCTCTTTTGCTTCTTCTTCTTGGAGAATCTTCTCTTCTTTTGCAGGGTGCCATACACTCATTGGAATAGTGTCTTGGTCTCCCACAATTGTAGCAATTGCGCTCTCGACTAGAAGATCTTTTGTCATTGTAAGACCTTGACTTGGAGCTTCTTTCTTTGCTTCTACTCTTGTAGAATTGGTTGAAGTTCTTCACCATTAAGCTCAATTCTTCATTGAAGGTTTGTTTCTCACTTGATGATGTGGGGGCTTCACTTGAGGCTTTGTAAGCACCACTTGACTTGTTGTGAAGTTCCTCCTTATCCTTCAGTGACATCTCATGAGCAACAATTCTTCCAATCACTTCCGTTGGCTTGAGATCTTTGTAGTTTGGCATCATTTGAATCAATATGCACATGGTATCATACTTTCCATCCAATGCTCTTAGGATCTTCTTGATAATGAATTTGTCGGTCATCTCTTCACTCCCTAAGCCAGCAATCTCATTTGTGATAAGTGCAAGCCTAGAGTACATTTCAGCGACACCTTCACCATCCTTCATTTTGAACTTGTCAAGCTGACTTTGGAGCACATCCAACTTGGATTCCTTGACGGATTCGGTACCTTCATGCATATCAATCAAAGTATCCCAAATTTCCTTTGCATTCTCAAGACGGCTGATTTTGTTGAATTCTTCGGGGCACAATCCGTTGAAGATGATATCACAAGCTTGTGCGTTGTATTGTAGCATCTTCAATTCTTCCGCATTAGCTTCAAGGTTCGGTTCTCTCCCATTAAAGAATTAACCTTGCAAGCCAATACAAATAATTTCCCAAACGGCGGGGTTATTTCCGAGAATATGCATTTTCATCTTATGCTTCCAACTAGCAAAATTAGTACCATCAAAGTAAGGACCTCTACGGTGATAGTTTCCCTCGCTAGACGACATACTCTCCTAGGTTGTGAAACCAAGGCTATGACCACCAAAAGCTATGGAAATCAAAGCAAATGGAGACCAAAGCTCTGATACCACTTGTAGGACCTTGAAGTATGTCTAGAGGGGGGGTGATTAGACTACTTGACCAATTAAAAACTTAACCTTTTCCCAATTTTAGAGTTTGGCAGATTTTAGCTATCTTAGGACAAGTCAAGCAATCATCACACTATTCAAGCAAGCATGCAAAGAGTATATAGGCAGCGGAATTAAAGCATGCAACTTGCAAGAAAGTAAAGGGAAGGGTTTGGAGGATTCAAACGCAATTGGAGACACGGCTGTTTTTGGCATGGTTCCGATAGGTGGTGCTATCGTACATCCACGTTGATGGAGACTTCAACCCACGAAGGGTAACGGTTGCGCGAGTCCACGGAGGGCTCCACCCACGAAGGGTCCATGAAGAAGCAACCTTATCTATCCCACCATGGCCGTTTCCCACGAAGGACTAGCCTCACTAGCGGTAGATCTTCACGAAGTAGGCGATCTCCTTGCCCTTACAAACTCCTTGGTTCAACTCCACAATCTTGTCGGAGGCTCCCAAGTGACACCTAGCCAATCTAGGAGACACCACTCTCCAAGAAGTAACAAATGGTGCGTTGATGATGAACTCCTTGTTGTTGTGCTTCAAATGATAGTCTCCCCAACACTCAACTCTCTCTCATAGGTTTTGGATCTGGTGGAAAGAAGATTTGAGTGGAAAGCAACTTGGGGAAGGCTAGAGATCAAGATTCATATGGTAGGAATGGAATATCTTGGCCTCAACACATGAGTAGGTGGTTCTCTCTCAGAAATGGTAAGTTGGAAGTGTAGGTTTGTTCTGATGGCTCTCTCCACGAATGAAGAGGAGGTGGAGGGGTATATATAGCCTCCACACAAAATCTAACCGTTACACACAATTTACCAAACTCGGTGGGACCGATTCAACAGACTCGGTCAGACCGATTCAACAGGCTCGGTTGGACCGATTTAGCAAACCTAGTGACCGTTAGAATTTTCGGTGGGACTGACATGCAACTCGGTGAGACCGATTCAGTTAGGGTTAGGGCATAACGTAATCTCGGTAAGACCGATTACACAAACTCGGTGTGACCGATTTTGGTAATAAGCTTTCCAGATAGTTGGTCAGGTAAACTCGGTGGGACCGATTTGCTCTTTTCGGTGAGACCGAAATGTTACAAAAGGGAAACAGAGAGTTTACATTGCAATCTCGGTGGGACCGATCGCTCACTTCGGTTAGACCGAAATGTTACGAAGGGAAACACAGAGATTACAATCCCATCTCAGTGAGACCGAGATTCCTATCGTTAAGACCAATTTGCTTAGGGTTTGTGGCAGTGGCTATGACTTTTGGAATCGGTGGCGCCGGATAGGAGGAATCGGTGTGACCGATTTTGTCTTTAGGTTTAGGTCATTTGTGGATGTGAGTAGGTAGCTGAGGGTTTTGGAGCATATCACTAAGCACATGAAGCAAGAGGCTCATTAAGCAACACCTCATCCCTTTTTGATAGTATTGGCTTTTCCTATAGACTCAATGTGATCTTGGATCACTAAAATATGAAATGAAGAGTCTTGAGCTTTTGAGCTTGAGCCAATCCTTTGTCCTTAGTATTTTGAGGGACCCACTTTCATCATCCATGCCATGCCATTCATTGAGCTTTCCTGAAATAATAGTCTTGGAATAGCATTAGCTCAATGAGCTATATGTTGTTATGAATTACCAAAACCACCTAGGGATAGTTGCACTTTCACAAGCTTAGGCCACATGCAAGAAATGAGAATGAATGTGAAACACCTGGACACTGTCGCTCAACCGCTAACATTGAGATACATGTTTTAATATTCTAGTAAATCGAAAACTCATCTAAAATTCATGAAACATGATATGATATCATAGAACGGCAGCGACATGCCATGGTAAAAATATTATCCCATTTGGGGCAGGTGTGGGTATAAGCTTCTCGCAAACTAGAGCTTCTCTCACAACAAGCCTGACGGTTTCAGTAGGGCACGTGCCACCTTGGGGGATGAAACGATATATGTCGCCTCTTCTTACTTTCAAAATGTTTCTTGTGTCAACAAAGATAAACACGAGTGGTGTGTCAATTTTTTGGATTTCTCGGGGTTCGCTTGGACATTTTTATACATTAACTGAGTTTTCTATGCATTCATGTGCATAATTCAAATTTGAACTACATGCACATGCTCTAATGCATATAAATTAGTTGAAAATTCAAATATGTGTCCTTGGTTGCATGCTTAGGTCTCATGCAAGAAATGTGAATGAATGTCAAACACCTTGCCACTGTCACTCGACCGCAAACATTGAGATATCTGGTTTTTAAATTCTAGTAAATCCAAAACTTATCCGAAATTCATGAAACTTGGCATGCTATGATGGAGCGGCAGCAACATGTCGTGGTAAATTTTTTATCCCATTTGGGGCAGGTTTGGGGATATGCTTCTCACAAACTAGAGGTTCTCACAACAAGCCTGATAGTTTCGGTAGGGAACGTCCCACCTTTGGGGACGAAACAATATCCATTGCCTCTTATTGCTTTCAAAAAAATTCTCGTGTCAATATAGAACAACAGGAGTGTTGTATCAATTTTTGGGATTTTTCGGGGTTCCTTTTGACATTTTTTAGGCATTAATTGCGTTTTCAATGCATTTATGAGCATAATTCAAATTTGAACTACATGCACATGCTCTAATGCATATAAATTGGTTGAAAATTCAAATCTGTGTCCTTGGTTGCATGCTTAGGTGCCATGCAAGAAATGGGAATGAATGTCAAACACCCTGCCACCGTCACCCGGCCGCAAACATTGAGATTCCTGGTTTTTAAATTCTAGTAAATCCAAAACTCGTCTGAAATTCATGAAACTTGGCATGATATCATGGAGCAGCATCAACATGCCATGATAAAAAATTTGTCCCATTTGGGGCAGGTTTTGGGATATGCTTCTCACAAACCAAAGGTTCTCACAACAAGCCTGATGGTTTCAGTAGGGAACGTCCCACCTTCGGGGAAGAAACGATATCCGCTGCCTCCTATTGTTTTCAAAAAAATTCTAGTGTCAACATAGAATAACAGGAGTGTTGTGTCAATTTTTGTGATTTTTCAGGGTTTGTTTGGACATTTTTATGCACTAATTGAGTTTTCAATGCATTTATGTGCATAATTCAAATTTGAACTACATGCACATGCTCTAATGCATATAAATTGGTTGAAAATTCAAATCTGTGTCCTTGGTTTCATGCTGAGGTCCCATGCAAGAAATGGGAATGAATGTCAAACACCCTGCCACCGTCACTCGGCTGCAAACATTGAGATTCCTGGTTTCTTAATTCTAGTAAATCCAAAACTCGTATGAAATTCATGAAACTTGGCATGCTATCATGGAGCAGCATCAACATGCCGTGGTATATGTTTTGTCCCATTTGGGCCGGGGCAGGTTTGGGTATAAGCTTCCCACAAACCAGAGCTTCTCACAACAATCCTGATGGTTTCGGTAGGGAACGTCCCACCGTTGGGGACGAAATGATATCAGCTGCCTCTTATTGCTTTCAAAAATTTTCTAGTGTCTACGTAGAACAACAAGAGTGTTGTGTCAATTTTTGGGATTTTTCGGGGTTCGTTTGGACATTTTATGCATTAATTGAGTATTAAATGCATTTATGTGCATAATTCAAATTTGAACTACATGCACATGCTCTAATGCATATAAATTGGTTGAAAATTCAAATCTGTGTCCTTGATTTCATGCTTAGGTCCCATGCAAGATATGGGAATGAATGTCAAACACCCTGCCACCGTCACTCGGCCGCGAACATTGAGATTCCTGGTTTTTAAATTCTACTAAATCCAAAACTCGTCTGAAATTCATGAAACATGGCATGCTATCATGAGTGGCATCAACATGCCGTGGTAATATTTTTGTCCCATTTGGGGCAGGTTTGGGTATAAGCTTCTCACAAACTAGAGCTTCTCACAACAAGCCTGATGGTTTCGGTAGGGAATGTCCCACTTCGGGGACGAAATGATATCCGCTGCCTCTTATTGCTTTCAATTTTTTTCTAGTGTCAACGTAGAACAACAGGAGTGTTGTGTTAAATTTTGCAATTTTTCGGGGTTCGTTTGGACATTTTTATACATTAACTGGGTTTTCTAGGCATTTTATGTGCATAATTTAAATTTGAACTACATGCACATGCTCCAGTGCATATAAATTGGTTGAAAAATCAAATCTTTGTCCTTGGGTGCATGCTTAGGTCCCATTAAAGAAATGGGAATGAATTTCAAGCACCAGGGCACTGTTGATTGCCGGCAAAATGTTGAGATACTTTGTTTTTAAATTCTAGCAAATCCAAAACTCGTCTGAAATTCATGAAACTTGGCATGCCATCATGGAATGGCACCCGACATGCTATGGTATTTTTCGTGTCCATTTTGAGAGAAGAAGCACTTGAACAGCCAACAAAGGCATTTTCAAACAAATAGCTGCCACTCTAACATCGCAAACATTTGTATAATTCAAATCGTGTGCGTTATGTTAACCATTCATGTGACACCACATGTCTTGGTTTTAATAGCTATAGGAGGCGCGGTGCGGATAGCTGCTTGACTGAACGGGAGGCGTGCGAGCGCAGTCTGGTGTGCCGGCTATCCGAGAGGCATGCAAGCTGTCCTCCAATGCTCACCGGGAAGCGTGCGAGCTGTACGCTGTGCAGGCTCATTGGGAATCGAGCCCTTTGACTTCCATGGACGCTCGCCTTCCTCTCCATTAATGGTGCCCGAGCCACTACTTAATACGGGCGGCCTTACTGTTAGCCTCCCATTCCCCTCCCTCCCGCAAATCTCCACCAACACCATGGTGCAGAAGGATCATCTTCCACTAGTCTTCAAGTTTGGTGAAGTCGACTCTGAGCCAGAGGAGATAGAAAATAAGGAGGAATGGGGCCTCATGGACATGGCCTAGAATGAGATGGCCGTGACTATTGCTGCCCCATATCCCATCTCGCGCCCGCGCCAGCGACCATCCCTGTAGCATTGAAGGGCTGGTCACCGAGGACTATCACAGAGCTGGAAGCCGCGGGCGTCACCGAGGTCTCCGCGGACCCGCGCGAGCTCGTGTACAAGCCAGCGCCAGCTCTAGCGCCCGTGCCCGTGCCCGTGCGCGCCCCTCCACCCACCGTGGTGCCGGTCCCCGTGCAATTGAATTACCTACTATATGCCCGTCCTGGTTTATAAGTAGGATTTAACTAATAAAATACGAATGCATGTCACCAAAGATTATATAGTTGGATTCGTATTTGAACATAGTTTCCAATTATATAATTTTTATAACATGCATTAACATTTTGTTGGTTAAATTTGAGGGCAAAGTATGGCACATAATATAAAGGGGACTATAGACTAAGACGGAGGTAGTAGCACATGGCCGCTCTCTACGCAGCGTCGCAAGTGTCGGCCGGCTTGCAAGCGACCATTTCCTGCGTGTTCAACTGCTCTATGCGTGTGGTTGCTTGCAGTTGAGGCGGCTGCGGTGCGCTTTGCTTGCGTTGTGCCGCGCGCACTCTGCTCTCGCGTACGTCCAGGTGCTCTGCCCTCGTCCCTCCACGTGTGCTGCCAGTGTTTGGGGCCGGCGCATGATCACGCATGTTCGTGTGCACGCGGTTGCGCCGGGCGTGGCTCGACAATGCAGTTACCCGATGCAAAAACTGCCATGCGCACGTGCCGAGAATCCAGGCTAGCCGCCCCCCATTTATTCCTGCGACCATTTGCCTTCATCTCTCGCGTCACACAACACAATAAGCACCTCCATGACGACACATATAGAGAGGACATCCAACGGTTCCAATGGCGATCCCCGTGGCTCCAATGGCGCTCCCAGCGGCCTACAATGACAATGTCGGGCAGTTCACCACGCATCATGTAATGGACACCCATGTTAGGGGGAAGGTCCTCTCGGTGGTGTACATGAACGATCCGGTGTTGGTGGAGAGCTCCATCCAAACTATGGAGCAGTTCCTTGCCGAGGACAATTACCAAGTGGTCGGCTTCGACCTTGAGTACACCATCGATCATGCCGGGCATGATCAGAAGGTTGCCATCACCCAGTTCTGCGTGCGATATGACGTCCTCGTCTACCACTACCACCCGGCCACAAGGCCTTGCGAGTGTTTCTCCAGGTTTATCCACAACTCCGCTACAATTTCGCTGCGGTGGACACCACCAATGATCTAAAAGCGCTCAAGGTTTCAGGCTTTAAATGCCGGAATCTTGTCAACATCTAGAACCACTACAAGGTCTGGGGCATCGCCAAGAACAAACTGAACTCTATGGTTGACCTCGCCTCGGCCATCATCAACCCCTACTATGTGAAGATGAAGGACGAGAGCAGGAAGGACAAGGACACCTGGCACAGTGTTTGGCATGAGAGACTGGATGAAGAACACGTCAAGTACGCGACCAATGACGCGTACACAAGCTACGAGATGTACATGTAGATCGTTGACATGAGGAAGTGTCTTGTTCATGCCCCAGCCGAGGGATCAAGCCACATAGCAGTGGCGGAAGCGTCACAAGAAGTAGATGACTAGACGATCATTTCTCCTACTTTAGAATGCATGCAATTGTTTATTGAGGTGTGTGCGAATGATCTATATAGTCACTTATGTAATTGGATGTTTATTTCAGTTATATATATACATGTTATTCTTCTGTAGAAAGAGCAAATCACACGGCTTATTAGCAGCAATCGTCAGTGTTATTATTGGTCATAGCACACATTTATGATAATGGACCTGTTTGCCGCGTATCACACACATATTGTTCAGTTGAACCGTTTCCATTGTGTTGAGCATTAAAGGCTGCAAAGAGGGATCTACAACAGCAAGGTGTATCGAGGTCTTTGTTTTGTAGTTTTTGACATTTTTTTGAACACATGTTGATTGTCTTGAAGAAGGTCTATCTCGCTAATTTTTTATAATTGTTTATACGCAAGCTACTAGTTTGCATTTTCAAATTTTTTTGTACGAACAGAATCGCACACGAACTTACTATAGTAACCGTCTGTGTTATAATTTCTCATCGCAAACAGTTCATCAGAGTGGGCTGTTTGTTGCGTATCACACACATCTGGTTTGGACGAATCATTTGTGTTCTTTTGGCTGATTGCAAATGCCGCATATCACACACATCTTGTTAAGATAACTACTTCCGTTCTCTTGCCTAATCGAAAACAGTTTGTTCGAGTGAACCGTATGCTTCATATCACACACACCTTCATCTGGCTGACCATTTCTGTTGCATTCCCTAATAGCACACAGTTCATCGGAGCAAACTGTATGCCGTATATCGCACACGCATTGATATGGCTGCCCGTTTCTGTTGTTCTTCCTTATCGCAAACAGTTCTGATGGATCAAACGTATGCCCAGCATCACACACGCAAGTAAAATCTGAACCGTGTTTGATGTGTCCGCCATCGCAAATGTTTTACACCTTTTTCGATGTTTTTTTACACCACCATTTGTGATTATTGCATCGCACATAGTTTCGCCGAACGGTCTCTGATCGTAGTGTCGCGTTAGCAGCATCCTGCAGTTGTGTTGGTGCAGAGGAGGTTCATACTCCTCCTGGTTATCTTCAAGAAAAGCTTCTCCCTCTGAAAACATTTAAAAACAACAAAAGAAAATATCAAGAATCATTCTGAAATTCACCAGAAATTCTAGACAGCAGAGAAAAATCTCAAATTTGGTGTGTTGCTAGAACTTTTCAATACAAACACAACACAGAAAGAATCAATTCATTTGGACTTATGGTTTAAAAGTTATGGCTGGTCAAAGCTCCTGGTCAAAGTATTTGAATTAATTTGAAATAAAAGAAATCCAGGGGGGTGACGTCGAAGACGTATTCTGCGAATACGTCTCCACTCGTACCGCTTCGGGCATGAGTGGAGATGATGACAGTGGGCCCCGCCTTTCGGGTGTGGAGAGAGAGAGAGAGAGAGAGAGAGAGAGAGAGAGAGAGAGAGAGAAACAAAGGGGTGGCGGTGCTCCACCGGAGCTCATGCCGGTGAGGGGGGTTCGTCGGCTGATCTGAGAGGGATAGAAAGCTAGAGGGGGTCACGGCGCACCTGCCTGTACAAGTGACTGAAGCACCTTGGAATCAACCTCCCAAGCGGCGGCTGTGGTCGGGTCTCGCCGAAGATGAAGAAGATGGCGGAGGGAGGCGGTTCCAGGGGCTCCAATAGGGTCAGCAGGCACCAACAGACCTACAAGGAGTCACCAGGGAAGTGGAATACAACAAGAACCCCCCTTCAGCAATGCATCAATGCGTTGTTGTATGTCCATATATGTGTTGCTACGGTCTACATCAACGGATTAGTATGCGTTGCCATTGGTGGCGTTGGAAGGGTCTACAACAACATATATGCATTCGTTGGGAAACTGCGTGTAGAAGCGTTGGTAGACAGCAACATATAGAGTTAGTGCTCAACAACGTTTCATATGCGTTGGTGGCGATCATGGAAGATCACTGCTTCATATGCATTGGTGGCCACCATGGACAAACAGATTTTTAAATGGACATAACAGATAGGTAGCCCAATTCCAGACCTTGCAATGTCGACGGTTGGAGGCACAATATACTAAACAGAATGTTATCATTTATTAAATTGACTATGTTGTATTACAAAGAACATGATCCAAAAATTACAAGAGGTGAAACTATCTATCAGTAGCCCAATTCTTGACCTTTCAATCAACTATAATGTTTGAAACATTGATCATAAAAATGACATTCAAATTTTTTTTATCCTGAAATGGCATTCCAATTATCTTGTAGTAGCCCCATTCTTAACCTTGCAATCAACATCTGAGCCATTCATCCTCAATTTATCTTCGTGATCTACATGAGACGAGCAACTTACATTAGGGAAATCAGGTTATTATAGAAATACAATTTAAATCACCCTATAAATGTTAAGACATAGATTTATATATAGATAAGGGGATAAATAATAATCTGAATACAAAAGGAAAATCCAACATGAATTTATAGATAACATCTCAGATTATGCTATTTATATCCGTGTACTAAATATTTTTGCATCTTGCATCAACTCAAAACTATATGAACTATTAATATATCTCTACTCCTAATGTCTCAGTTGGTAGGTCGCGTTCCGGGTTTATTTTCGTCCCATCTCACCCGGTCTTTTTTGGTACTTCTTTGGTACTTCCTCCCACCTCCCACCCGTTTTATTTCGCTGGTTTTTTTTCGTCCCTCCCCCACCCCACCGGTTTAGTTTCGCGTCACCCTCTCACACAACGAAAAAAATCTTAACGGATCATAACTTTCCATGCTGGTGCAAGTTATTTTTAGTAATGTCTTTATGTGAAAGAATCAATCACGATCAATCTCTAAATAGCAAATCTAAATTAATTAACCTTACCTTAAATTGCTCAATCACATTAATTAGGAAACAAAATAATCTCTACTTCTAATGGAGCAGTTGATAGTCTCCGTCGATCAATTTTCGTCCCACCACTTTCGTCCGGGTTTTTTCGTCGCGTTCCGGGTTTTATTTTCGTCCCACCTCACCCGGTCTTTTTTGGTACTTCTTTGGTACTTCCTCCCACCTCCCACCCGTTTTATTTTGCTGGTTTTTTTCGTCCCTCCCCCACCCCACCGGTTTAGTTTCGCGTCACCCTCTCACACAATGAAAAAAATCTTAACGGATCATAACTTTCCATGCTGGTGCAAGTTATTTTTAGTAATGTCTTTATGTGAAAGAATCAATCACGATCAATCTCTAAATATCAAATCTAAATTAATTAACCTTACCTTAAATTGCTCAATCACATTAATTAGGAAACAAAATAATCTCTACTCCTAATGGAGCAGTTGGTAGTCTCCCTCGATCAATTTTCGTCCCACCACTTTCGTCCCGTTTTTTTTCATAGGTTAACCGTCGTAGGGTTTTTTTCATTTCACCTCGCATCGCAGCACCCGCTCCTCTTTCGATCCACCCCTCGCGATGCGACCTCTCTCTCCCTCTTATCGTGATGCGTCGCCGCCCCCATCAGCCGCTCCGCCGCCGCCACCCCCCTCCCCGTGGCTTCCCCTATCTCCCGCTCAGCCACCTCCTCCCCCTACCCACCCTTCCTCTCCATCGCCGGATCCGATTACAAATCGTCAAGGTTAGGCGACGGAGCTCCATGTCCGTGGCGCACGCGTGCTCATCAAGGAAGCGGCCCCCGGATCTTGCGCTCGCGCGGCCGTGACGGAGGGGATCGAGGTGGCCGCCACCGCTGCCGAAGACCAAGCCCCCACCTTGTCCAGAATCACTTCCGCCGCCATGTTCCACCAAGGAAGGAGGGGGCGGCTCAAAGTCTCCCTCGCTGCCGGCTCCAGATGCAGCCGTCGCCATGGGTGAGCGCCTCATACACGACGAGTTTTGATGGATTCGTGTAGTGACATCTCGATCCCGAAGCCAAGTATGTTTTCTTTTCCTCTGAGATCTCACCCCGAAGCAACAGCAAGTCTTACATTATGGAGCACGCGGCCGCTACCCTTTCTAGCATTAGTTTGCATTCACGTACCATCTACATTGGTACTTATTGCTTGTGAGGATTCTTCCACTAGACATTCTCACAAGCGGTGGCAAGGATTTATAAATTATGCATTCCGATTAATTGGAATATATCCCACATATAATCCATGTTTCTTAGTTTATTGGCCAAAGGTGCTTGCTCAATGGTCCGTTCGAGATAGTTGCAGGTTTGGTACATTTTATCACTTTTTGTGCGCTGTGGGCTTGCTACAAATTTATTGGAAAAGGGAATACTTTCTCTTGTATTTACAGCACCAGTCGTCGGAGTTGCAATTGCAGGTAACCATGTGTGTCTTCATCTTCAGTTAATAATCATGGGGAAACACTTCCCTTTGCTCGCTCGCTGTAACAGGTACTTTGTCGTTTGGCTTGCTAGCTTATTTCTATTTTCTTGGTATTTTCTCTTTTCTGGCCACAAATCTTTTACATGTGGTGCGTTGTATATCTATTACAGGCACAAAAACTGAACAATCATAAAAAATACAATAAATAACTCGTGCCAAATCCAGGTGGTGTACAAAGCCCAGTTACAGGCACAAAAACTGAACAATCATAAAAAATACAATAAATATCTCGATCCCGAAGCCAAGTATGTTTTGTTTCCCTCTGAGATCTCACCCTGGATCAACCAATAGCTAGAGATCCGAATGAGAATAGGTTTATTTACCTTACTAAGGTCTTCAAATCATAGTCCCTCCGTTTTTAAATATAAGTCTTTTTAGATATTTCAATACGGACTACATATGGATGGAGGGAGTAGTTCAGTAGAGGAAAATACCACGTCACTTGTAATGGAATTTCACGTGTCAAACATATATGTGTACTGACTACATGCCCCTGCAAGTGTGTTGATTCTCATGTCAGTTTAGTAATTGTAGTTATATCCCAGGTTCATTTACATCTGCAGACTACATGCAGTTGCTTGTTCATAAACTATGTTTAGGCGTTTGTTTGTTTTCCTCCAGCTTTGCACTAAATTAGTACTATCCCTGAGTGAAGATAACGTTTCCAGTAAGAGAATTGACAATACTGACAATGACGTGATATTTCATAGCGTTGTCAATGTCAGGTATGTCGCAAATTGCTCTCTTTTTACTTAGCCAAATTATTTTACTGCCTGGGGTATTATGGAATTTTGTTTCTAAAACAGTCTGTGTGGTGTTTTGTTCTGGAGTGTTTGCACTGAAATGGCATAGTAATGTAGTATTTTGGCGGCGTGGCAGCTTCGTCGTCGAAGAACCTTCCGACGCAATTTTCCGCTGGCATGTCCCATTGAATGTCATTGCTTTTATCATGGCATCCAACACTTGCAGATGTGACTCAAAAGGGGGTTCTGAAGCTGATGAACTTGGATGGCCTGACAGTCTACCATACCAACAACCATCTCCAAGTACACAAACTTGAAAACTTTCTAAGATTCGTACACACCTTCAGGTACAGATGCTTGGTTTTTTCTCTACGATTTCTTTAAATTTTAAGCGGACGAGCCGCCCATATGTTCATTAGAAAATGATGGAGGTGACCCTATTTAAAATGACATTTCAGATTTGTTTTCCAAGTAAAGATCAGAAAGCCGACAACGTTTCTATTATGTTTT
The DNA here is from genome assembly GCF_002162155.2 of Triticum dicoccoides. Classification (NCBI taxonomy): domain Eukaryota; kingdom Viridiplantae; phylum Streptophyta; class Magnoliopsida; order Poales; family Poaceae; genus Triticum; species Triticum dicoccoides. Next base: position 288,085,354 of record NC_041391.1, read on the forward strand.
AGGAGAAATTTGGATCTTTTTGGACAGTTATTGCAACCATCTGTCTGAATGAATATAAAAACAATGCTATGAGGTAATGCAAGCATGAGGGTGCCTCTTTTCACAATATGCGAACATATGGGCTACTCGAGGCTTTATGTTGTTTATCAATCTAAGGCACGTGAAACTTCACTGTCGTTATTTTACATACCAATATCATTGCTTCCTCCAATTTCAATTGATTTTCATTTCTTGATTCGTGTGTGTATAGGACAAAGAGGAGCTAAATTAAGTATTGGAAAGCTTAAAACCAGCCACCCAGAACCACTCTGCCTGGAGAAAGAAGACAATATTTGGCATGATTTGCTTCATCTACTACAGGTAATCTGGTCTTTTATTGTGCACACACTATACTTTCATGTACAAATAATCCAGAGGCTTGTTCTCTGAGGCATATATCAAGCAAGCTTCTAATGGAGAAGAAATAAGCAATTCTTCTCTTCAATTCAAATAATTGATTTGTTAAGTTGTTTTCAGTTTGAGGTGTCAAAATGAGAGCTTGGAAGATCAAGACCTTTGAACTGAAACCAAAATTAAGATATACCAAGACACCGGGACACATAGAGTAGCTAACTAGATGTATGGTTATTTCCAGAAAAGAACAACAGAATAAAATAGGACACCAGAAAAATCCAGTAGGGAACCTGATGGACTACCCTCTTCGGTAAAAACTTGCTTCATGGCATTGTATAATGTATTGAGAAATCACATAATCAAAAATCACTGCCCCGTTCTCTTCGGTAAAGAATGAATTTTTATTTAGCTGCGCCTCAACTTAACGTGCAGGTGACTCCGTCAGGACACCAGGAACATGATTGCAGTCCAGGATACCATACTGCAACCTCAATCCATCGAATGTAATTCAGTGAGATATATATGTTCTCATTTCCAGACTTCAGTGTTCAATTCAATTCAATATGTTAGCTTACTGATTGCTGCATACCTACCATTTCTCAAATGTACGATGTGGTTTCTGCTGTTGATTTCAAATTGGCGAGATATAGTTAAACTTGGGTTATTGTCATATTAGCGGAGGAAAATCTTGATTCCTAAATGCAGTAGGCTAACTATCAATAAATCTTTTATGTATAATACACTGCCTGGAATGTAGCTCTAAATACACTGCCTGGAATGTAGCAAAGGGATTTTGGTAGTACATGCATGTTTATGCTCACTGTTGAATAGTCTGTATATAACTATTTATGCAATACTTGGACCATAGGAGCAATTCATTCTGTATATTGTGCAGGGGATTGTGCCTTGCAGTCAATTTATAGAAGGGTAAGATGTATCACAATATCTTTGACTTGCATTCTCTGTGATGTCAAGTAAGAAAATAGAATATATACTCTTTGAATTATCTTTTTTTTCGACGTCTCTATCTTACTTATATAATCCAATTGGCATTCGCTAGAGTTTCTGTTGATGAAACATTTGTTTTGTGATGTGAGGAGGTTCTGTTTGTGACTTTGCAATCAATATTCGTAGATCATGATATCTGCACAATCTCAATCTACTTCCTGTGACCATATATTGTATTAATGGGTTGTGTCAGGGTTATTTTATCAACTACTGGGTTGTTGATCTACATTACGGTTTAATTCTTACACGAATTATTGTTGACTTGATTCCCTGTAGTAGGTTGAGAGGCTTCTCCTCTCATGATTTACTCTGATTAGTTTGCTTGGCTCCATGCTCCTCATGATTTCTTTGAATTTTTCTGTAGGAGCTCGGTCAAAAATCACCTAAGAAAAATATGTCGTTCTTCTCTACAAGGGTTGCATGTGGAATCTGAGGAGAATCTGTGCACCAGCGTACGACTCCTTGATGTTGCTCTGATCATATTGTGTAAATATATTTCTAATAAAGCAATCGCCCGATGGTGTACATGTTAGAAATAATAAGATGTAATCATCAAGTGTGAGAGATGGCAACATCATGATGGGATGGTATGTACTGTTGTGCTCATCAATAGAGTTAGATCACTTTTCTGTCTGAGAGTCGATTTTTTTGTGCGTTAGATGGATTGACAAGTACCAAAGTTTGATGCAAGCAGAACTAAAACCTGTCCATTGATTACCTTCAGTCCCACATTTCAATCAACAACATTGGGCCGAGCGAGCGCGTGGGTGGCGCAAGAGGCAATGGGCAGCCGGTGGAGACTGAGTGGCGAGCGGCGGTGGCGAGGTCGAGCGGTTGGCACCAGCGGCGAGTAGGCAATTACCGTGATGGGCGAGCGGACGGGGCGAGTAGGTGTCACGATTGCATCACAATTGAAATAAAGTAAACAATGCATACCTGTGGCCATAAACTGATTTTGTATGTTGTGTGCTTGGGTTAACAGCCAGCCAAATCAATCAGTCAAGGGCCATTATGTACGTGAGTGTGTTAGCAGTGGGTATATCTGAAGATTATTTCTCAACTCGGCATGTGGGTAGAGACTAAAAAGACGATGCCATGGTAGCATGGCAGACCTGGCAAGTGCCACGAACATCATGATATTCTTCCTTTTCTTAATTCCTTGATTTGAAAAATAATTTGCTCTGCGTGTGTAGGAACATAGCAGTCGGGCAAATGACACTTTGGCATCTTGATCTATCAAGAGAAATAATTTCTTTACTTTAGAAAATGTGGGTTCGGATTGGTCTGTTGAGTTATGGCTGGCTGATCGGAATAATTTTTCTATTTAAAAAATATAGCAAATAGCATTTCATTATAGATTGGTCTGTTGAGTTACGGCTGGCTGATCGGAATAATTTTCCTATTTAAAAATGTGGCAAATAGCATTTCATTAGAGATGGCTTTGCAGCAAATTGCAAATCGCGCAAACCAAGCCATCGCCGCCTCGTCGGAAGCGACACCGCCTGTCTCTTCTTCGCATTCTTAGCCGGCACCTCCTCCATCCGGATGCCCTGCGGCACGAGCCACTCCACCACCGGCTAGGACTCGACCTCCGGGAAGTTTAGGTCCGTCTTCGGCCGTCCGGCACGCCACACCGCCAACATAGGAACGAGCAGCCTCATCGGCGGTGGGATACGTGCCGAGCCACCAACGCTGCCCGGCGTCGGAGAACTCCAGTCCGAAGTTCCCGGAGGGCTTCGCCCTCATGCCGAAGAAACCGGACTTTCCCTTCGGCGTCTTCTTCGGCGCCATCGGGGAGCGGGCGGCGGCCGAGCGGGGAGCGGGGCGGCGACGTGCGGCGCGGGGTGGAGGCGGACGGAGCGGGGCGGTGGCGTGCGGCGCGGGGCGGAAGCA
>NC_041391.1:288088875-288092133 GCF_002162155.2 Triticum dicoccoides
AGGCGGACGGAGCAGGGCCGGAGAGGAAGCAGACGGAGCGGGGCCGGGCGGAGGATGGACCGAAGGCGGAGGCGGCCGGAGAGGAGGCGGGCGGGGTCGGGGTGGCCGGAGCGGAGGCGAACGCCATGGGGCAGCGCGGCGGCAAGCGGCGGCCTAGGAGGGGTGGAATCAGTGGCGGGGGTCTGGATCTACGGCGGGGCGAGGCCTTAGAAAGTTAACATGTAACTTTTGCAAACTATTTCAAGAGCCCGTGGCAACGCACGGGCAGTCTACTAGTGTTTTTAGTGTTCCAGTCTATTTTCTGGAAAAGAATACCAAAATTCAGATGTGGAAACTGCATATACTTGCAATGTCAGTATCATCCTCTGTAAAATAATAATAATAATAATACACGCTAGCAAAAGGGGCATCACTATGCTATATGGAGTACAAATACATAGACTTCAAGTCTTCAGCCATTCTTTGTAAACTGAGGGCATTCTATTTATCTTAATTGCCTTGCACATGTTCTGAATATCGATGTCTCATTAGAAGCTGCATATTAATACACAGAGCACCTTTGACCAATCAGATGTGGCTGTTCGTTGTGAACAACCATCAGCTTGCATATACTACTAAAAATTATATTATATGAAAAATGAGATGAATTTAGCAACTAAATGACAAGTAGCTAACTAATAATTCTGAATATACTGAATTGAACATTTCCATTTTCGAGAGGTCTCTACACTAGCTAGCTTTGCGTTAGATTGCTCCCGTACTACTCTTGCTTGGGATGATCTATTAGTCATGCGTGTTTTGTTGTATTAGGAGAAATCTCAGTGCAACAACTTGAAAATCTTCAAATATTCTACGTCACACAAGAGATCGTAATTACTGAGATTTACCAAGTCCAGATTAGAATTTCTTGATCCATGAATAAAGTTCTCAGAACCTGCAGAAGCAACAACACGAGAAAAAAAAACCATCACCAGATTTGGGACAGCTGGATGAAGAATACATGCATAATGAACTAAGAAACAGGGGGAGGGGGGAGTGCAAGAAAACTACGAACTATCTAATCCACTTCTGCTCATCATGACGCCAACCCGGAGCCCCGACTTGACCTTGAAGGGATGCAGGATCTAAGTAGTATAGACAAGTGTACCCTAATTATATATAAAAATAATAATTCATTGGCAGCTGGGAAAGATGAGCCTGCCAGACTGAACCACCATAGGAAGTCTGGTTTCTACATGGGTTTTGTCTTAAACTCTGGCTGTTTCATGACTTATAGAGTAGCATTATGTATAAGGTCAAACAACTTTCATGTTCCAAGTTCAGCTGGTGACATCATGACCCACATTCTGAACTAAACTGGAACCCCAAACAGCTCACAGGGTTAAATGTAAGTGAAATAGAACATTCATGTAGTAACAAGTCAGATTTTGTTACCCCTAGTTTAGCTAGGAGATCGATGGATGGAGGACCAATGGTTTTCTGGTTGATCACCACAAAAATATTGTAACTTCCTGAGAGAAACTGCATGTCATTGAAACGCGCAAGCACAATCTTTTCAGAGAGAGAGAGAGAGAGAGAGAGAGAGAGAGAGAGAGAGAAAGAGAGAGAGAGCAAGGGACACACTAAGCAAAATACATTATTTTTCATTTCAATGATCTTACTGACATGTTCATCAACTTGACGTCTCTCGGAAGAAACCATCTTTAATTTTCTCCTTGTTCAGTGTTTGAGTAGAAGAATCCTGCATTTATTTCACTGAGAAAATTGTGTGTCAATTAAACTCTCCCCTTCAATGATGCGCGTGAAACAGGAAATCTAAGGGCCTGTTTGGCAGCTAAGTTTTTTCTTAGTATTTGGAAAATACCGTGGTTTCTAAAAATAGTATAGTTTTAAATACTTTAGAGTGTTTCTGTGGCAGAGCTACAAACAAATAGCTGAGCAGGCGAGGCTGAAGGAAAGCTGTTATGCACTCATCCTAACAACAATGTTTCACTAGATACAATTTCTTTCGAGGCACTATGGATATAAATTGGAAATTTGACGCAGTCAGATTGTTCTCATGTTAACAATGCTTCACTCGATGCAGTTTACACTCAGATTGATGTCATGCTAACCAGTGCTAACAATAATTATTCACTGGATACAAATTAAGCTGTAGAAATCAGTAATTAGATGAATCAACGATGTTGTAAGTGAAATTTAGGGAGATGAAAGAATCAAAGGAAATTACCTGCATTGTCTTGCAGGGTCTTTTCCCCTCATGTAGCAGTACTCATATCACTACACCTGGAAATCTCTCCTGTAAAAAAGCAAGACTCGCATCAATTGAAAATAATGTCCATGAAAAAGGACAATTTTATCAAGACATATGAGCACTCGAGACAAATCAGCAGCGCAACTCGCAAATCAAACACTGGCAGGGACTCGCGATTTTGGAGAGGTTGAGAGAAGTTGCTCGTTTCCTTTGGGGCTGAGGCGCTGGTTGGCCGCTGCGGGCTGCGTCGGTCGGTGCCTCGGGCTGCGACCAGTCGGCTGCTATGTGCCGGTTGGCACCGTCGGCGAGGAACAAACAAGGATGAGCGAGGGCAGGGGGCGTACTACTGAACTGATGCAGTTGAGGACGGGGGCGTCGGTGCTTGCGTCGTCCCTGGCTGTGCAGAGGAAGAACGGCGGCCTCGGCATCTCAGGTCGCGCGGAGGAACGGCGGCGGCGGCACCTTCCCCGACGCGAGGAGGATGGCAACGACGCCATGCGCGTCCCCGACGCGAGGATGATGGCGAAGACGCAGTGTGCAGCCCCAACGCGTGGAGAAAGTGGCAAGGGAGGGGGGCTCGGCGAAGGAACAGGGGGAGGCGGGGCAAGGGGACGGCGGCGGTGAGGGAAGGGGGTGGAGGCCGATGCAGTGTGTCTCTCGTGTAGGATTTTTTTTAAAGATAAAGGCCAAAACGAAGGGATAATAGACTTCGTGCGCGAGCGACGAGACAGAAGAGGGTACGGGGAGGTTAGCGCTAAGTGGGGAATGTGGGATATTCAACCAAACAACACATCAATGCTATCTTCATTGCTAAACATGCGTTGCTACACGGGGTTTTTTGTTGTAGTGGGGCTGGATGGGTGGGGAGCAGCAAAGGGTATCTCCGGTGAGCTCCGGCTGTGAACGACGGCCAGAGGCCCGCCCAACCTGGCTGTGGCTCCTCTACTACTTGTGGTGGATGGCAGAGTGGGTGAGTGAGCTCGGAGAGTCCAGGGGCTCGGTAT
>NC_041391.1:288092336-288104800 GCF_002162155.2 Triticum dicoccoides
GGTCTTGGCTCTGCCGGAGCTCTCTAGAAGATGGCGCACGATGACGAGAAGTGTCAGGGAGGGGTGGAGAGGGCTCGGCGATCACGCGGGGACTGTGGAGCTTGCGGACGAGCACAGGAACGCAGGCACAGACAAAGACAGTGGCACGGGGCGCACTGTGGCTTTGGCCGCATCGTGCCCGTGCCCGCTACGGCTGGTCCGGCATCGGCAAGCGCTAGGGAGGGGTCAAGCTTGAAGAGTTGAGGCTGGTGGCGTGGTGCGGCAGTCGGCGGCGAGTGTTGGGCATGCGATGCACAGAAGCATGGGCGCAGTACAGAGCGCGTCGAACGCGTGCCAGGGCCCATGTTCTCACGCGGTCACCATGCTAGCTTCGTCAAAAATGACGCCCAGGAGATGCCAAACCATGTCCAACGTATTGTCTGTGCAGTGTTTGGTCTAAGTGACGAGATGACACACTGTCAGGCCGACCGGATTTAACAAGAGCTATGGAGCAAGTTTCTGGTCAGAAACTTTGACACTGTGTTTGGATAGGTTCTAGAAGAGGTTTAGGGTTAATCTCCTTGGGTTAAGGTTTTCTTAGGAAGTTAACGAAGCTCAAGAAAAATCAGCCTCATTAGATCAAGGAATAATATACTTTCTATAGAAACTGCATTTTGAGGCCAGAACAGAAATGATTTTCTGTAGCAAAAATATTCCAAATAAGTATGAAATATTTTATCACAGGGATGTGTGCCAAGGTTCAAACAATATTTGGGAATTTTCTCAGATTTTTAGGAGCAAGAAAAATGAGGGTTGCTTTGGAGCATATGTTGGTGAAATGATTTTCAGAGAAGAAAAAGAATACTTTTCATTTATGAAAAATATTCCTTCAGCCATTTTGGGATTTTTCAGAGAGAAAATAATGATTATGAGAGGGATGGGTCACTTGGGTGAAACTCAAAGACATGTCCAAGTGTTTAAGTCCAAGTGAGTTGATTCAAAAACTCCAACTTGAAAACCAATGGCAAAGAAATCCAGAAAAAGAGAGAAGGCAAAAACCAGGCTGTCACACTTCTCAACAAAGGCGTCCAATGCTTCCAGCTAGTTGACGAAGGCCAACGTCACAGCATCCTCACTGGCCTTATCGATACCTATGTACATGACTTCCTCGTACACGTGGATGTGTAGCTCGACGAATTCTTGCAGGGCGAGGCGCCTCGCGGTGAGCGCGACCTCCAGGTGGACATTCTTCGTTGCGTCAGAGGGTAGTCGCATGGGCCACCAGTGCTTGAAAGAGGTTCTCGCCATGGAGGCCAATTAGAGTGGTAGGCAATGAGGATCCGGGCGCGCAGGTTGGAGGAGTACGGCGATGTCGTCCGTGAGCTACTTGTCGATGGTGAACTTGTTGATGGTGGCAACAATCATTTGGTCCAACTGAGAGTCGTAGCTGGCGTCGACGATGGCCATGAACCAGCGGGTCACCAACACCGTCTAGAGACGATCCTCGGTGCTGATACGTCAATTTTGCATCATGTGTACCTACTGTTATTTATGTCGTTTTATTGCATAATAAAGCTTCTTAGAGTAATTCTAATGCCTTTTCTCTCATAATATGCAAGGTATACACAAAGGGGGAGAAGTCTAACAGCTGAAAATTTGGACCTAAAAAAGCTACGTTAGGCTACCTATTCTGCACAACTCCAAATGAGCTGAAACTTCACGAGGAATATTTATGAAATATTTGAGGAATATTGGAGCAAATAAGTACCATAGGGGGCCCACCAGGTGGGCACAACCCACCTGGGCGCGCCAGGGAGCCCACGCGCGCCCTGGTGGGTTGTGCTCACCCAGACCCACCTCTGGTGCCCTCTTCTGGTATATAAGTCATTTTGACCTAGAAAAAATAGGAGTGGACTTTCGGGACGAAGCGCCGCCGTATCGAGGCGGAACCTGGGCAGGAGCACTTTTGCACTGCGGTAAAGCGATTCCCCTGGGGGAACTTCCCTCCCAGAGGGGGAAATCATTGCCATCATCATCACCAACAACTATCCCATCTTGGGGAGGGCTATCTTCATCAACATCTTCAATAGCACCAACTCCTCTCAAACCCTACTTCATCTCTTGTGTTCAATCTTTGTACCGGAACTATAGATTGGTGCTTGTGGGTGACTAGAAGTGTTGATTACATCTTGTAGTTGATTATTATATGGTTTATTTGGTGGAAGATTATATGTTCAGATCCATTATGCTATTTAATACCCCTCTGATCTTGAGCATGATTATCATTTGTGAGTAGTTACTTTTGATCTTGAGGTCATGGGAGAAATGATGTTGCAAGTAATCATGTGACTTGATATGTGTTCGATATTTTGATGATATGTATGATGTGATTTCCTTAGTGGTGTCATGTGAACGTCAACAACATGACACTTCACCACATTTGGGCCTAAGGGAATGCATTGTGGAGTAGTTATTAGATGATGGGTTGCGAGAGTGATAGAAGCTTAAACCCTAGTTTATGCGCTATTCCATTAGGGACCGATTGGATCCTAAAGTTTAATGCTATGGTTAGAATTTATTCTTAATAATTTTCTCATAGTTTTGGATGCTTGCGAGGGGGTTAATCATAAGTAGGAAGTTTGTTCAATTAAAAACAACACCTAAGCACCAGTCAAATCAAAGTAGGGAACACAAAGTAAGCCAACATGATGAAAGTGACTAGATAAAATTCCCGTGCACCCTCAAGAACGCTTTGCTTATCATAAGAGACTGTTTTGGCCTGTCCCTTGCCTAAAACGGGTTGGGCTACCTTGCTTCCATTTTGTTACTACTATTGTTACTTTCTCGTTACAAATTATCTTGCTATCAAACTACTCTACCACTTACAATTTTAGCAATTGCAGACATTACCTTGCTGAAAACCACTTGTCATTTCCTTCTGCTCCTCGTTGGGTTCGACACTCTTACTTATTGAAAAGGCTACAACTGACCCCCTACTTGTGGGTCATCAAGGCTATTTGCTGGCGCCGTTCTGAAGCACTTTTGGTAAGTGGAAATTGGTAAGAAAACATTATTACTACATGCTGAAATTTATTGTCACTTGCTACTATGGAAAACAATCCTTTGAGGGGTTTGTTCGGGGTTTCTTCACCTCGACCGGAACCACAATTAGTTGCCCCTCAACCTACTGCACGCACGGAAAATATTGAATATGAAATTCCTTCGGGTATGGTAGAGCAACTGCTAGCTAATCCTTATGCAGGAGATGGAACCGAACATCCTGATATGCACTTGATATATGTGAATGAAATTTGTGGATTGTTTAATATTGCAGGTTTTCCAGGAGATGAAGCTAAGAAGAAGGTTTTACATTTATCTTTGAAGGTGAAAGCATTGACATGGTATATGCTATGCGATGATATTGGATCTTGGAACTGGAATCGGTTGAAATTGGAATTTCATCAAAAAATTTATCCTATCACTACACCACGACACCACAATGACGACATGCATCTGTTGGTATAAGTGTACATTACCGACACACTAATGGTCGAGGTTGCTCTGGTCTTTTGATGATCTGTCTGTTGGCAATGTATGACCGGTTTGTGGACATACTATGTGTCAGCATAAGTTTTTTTGGTGTTCGATTATCTATCGCTGTTGCTTTCCGATAGAAAGAGTGTCGGCGTAGGTTTGGGCCTGGCCCACTTATTTCGGGCTACGCGGGACAAGTTACGCGCGAGATCCAAACTGCAAAACTTTGGCTTGCCTCCCGGCCCCTCAATCCTCCACCCCATCTTATCCCTTTCTCCCAGCCCCTAAATGAAAAATCTTATCTCTTTCTCCCACGCCACACTCCCACCTAAACCTAGGTCACCTGCCGCCGCCGCTGCCGCCGCCGCCGTTGCTTGACCTGCGTGCCGATTTGGTCGCGTTGCCTCCTCTCCCATCAACGGCGGCACCTCCCGCAGCTTCCTGCTACAATGTGGTCCTTCCCCACGGTCGAAGCCCAAGGTGCCGCCTCATCGTCCACAAAAGAGGAGCCCGTCCGCCGCATGCAGCCAAGGGGTCGAGTCGACCACGGCCGAGGAGCCGCGCCGCCAACCGCCAGTGTGGAGTCGACCGCCGCCGAGCAATACCGCTGTACTTCCTCAAGATCCAGGCCGCTGTAGGTACGATTCAGGCTGATGTGCTCACGCCTCTGCTTATCTGACTACCAACAGTGCCACCTAAAGCTTCGATCCAACACAGGGTGATGCTGTCCGCAACCGAGGAGCCACCTTGCCCTCTGCATCCAGAGGTTTTGCCCCGCCATCCCTCTTCCACCACCGGCGACGGCTCTCCCCTCCCCTGCTCGTCTTGCCTCGCCCCCAAATTCAGCCCGTGCAGGTAAGCTTGAAAATAGATTCCTTCTATCTTTTCTGCTTCATATGTTATTTCTCGTTTGTCCATGAATGTGATTTCCCATGTAATCTTGTTGGCTCTTGTCCATGAATGTGATTTCCCATGTAATCTTGTTGGCTCAACGACGAACTAAACAAGATCATATCAGTTCGTTGGAGATTGAAGATTTCAGAGTGCTAACCATCCATCTCTCATTTCAGAGTGCAAATTTTCGTTCTTGATTAGCACCATCATGTTATTGTAATGTTGTTTTTGTTGTTGTTGATTTGGGATGTGTTCTGCGACACGTGTTGTTTCAGAGAATGGTTTCTATAAGATTGTGCATGACGATTACTAGATTTGTGCGCCATGCCTTGGCCTGGGTGTTTCGTGAATTCAGTGAGATGCATTATATTTCTCTTGCTCTTCCATGGGTGTCATGCCTATCTAGAAACATGCTACTGATTTTAGTTCAGGCTAGCTTCCTTCTCATAAGTAGAACTTTGCTTGATATCAACTTTAATGAGGTTTGACTATTGTTGGGGATGTTCTGAAGCTCGTGGACTGTATGCTTGTAGCTGCGCTCAACCTGCCAGGCCACTCCCTTCTCTTATCACATTTATATCCAGCATTAATTCTCAGGTTTCAGTATTTACTAATTACTACTACCTTTGTAATGATTAGATCTCAATCTTCCTATTTCCCTTTGCAGGCTGGAAGGATCCCCAACCATGCTGGGTGCTAATGCTTGAGGTATGTACTGGATGGATTTGCTCAGCTAAAGAAACAAATTGCAATCATGAAGTGTGTCGGCAATTGGTTCATAGTGGCTAGAAGCCTTTTTTTTAGTCTCAAACTTCCTGGGGGAGACCAGCGTGATATTTGTGCTTCACATGAGATCATGCTATCCAGCCACCTGGACCATCTGATGTGTTAAGGTTGAAAGTCTGTCCGTTCTACACAAAACCCCATATTTTTATCTCTGTTTTGCATGTGATCCCACCACTTGTATGGTTTTGAATAAACCACCAGTGTGAACATTACATTTGCTAGTTCGGTACTCATCCATGTTCAGGATGTATCCTGTACTGTACTCTGTATATTGCTTAAAAAGAAAACCATACTCTGTATTTTGCTAAAAAAAAGGGTTCTACTCTGCAAATGCAATCCAATACTCAGTGAAAATATTCAAAAACTGTGTTACGCAATTTTCACCAAACCTGCACGTTCCATACCTAAATTTTCAACAGCTCAATCAGTAATAGAAAAAAAACAATAAGTGTTCATTCATAGTTTTCAGACAAAATGTTTAAACGATAGTTGGTATTGTTAAGGCTCCCCTGTTACTTCTCAAAGCAACCACACCTTTTGTAGCAAAGTGTATTAACCAACAGAGCCAAATGTGAAATATATATAACTTTATTAATTGTTAGTATGCAAAACCAATAGCAGCTAAGTTCTGCTTATGCTAATAGTCTACATGTTACTTTGATGTTGATGCTGCATGCTCTGCTGCCAATTTGATTCTGCATTCAGTACATGTGAGTGAAGAAAGAAAGTGTTGTTTCTTTTCAGGCTAGTAAAGCATCATTGTGCACTTCTGGAACAACTATCACATATGTATGGAACTAATGCTAGCAATGTAGCCGCCTGAGGAAGAGGATGGAACTTTATTTTCCTGCCTAACATTTTGGAATCTCCTTTTTATATGCCATGCTTTTTTGAGCTAGTACAGATAAAGATCTAGCCGCAAAGATAAGGTAATTTGTTTCTAATCTACTACACCTTATATGTTCAGTGGTACAAAGGGAACTTCTATATATGCAAATATTCTCAACTGCAACAAAATTGTTCAGTTGACCTACTAAACTTGCTGACAGGATAATGCTCAAGGTTAGCAACTTGAAATTTTTCTAGTTAACTAAATAAAATATTCTGACAGTTTAAAAGTATTTGTTTCAGCTAGACCACACCCTGTTTGTGTCAGTCCTATATTCTCCAGTTACACTAAGAACATAAGTACACCAGTACGAGTTTGTTTAGGCCTCTACAACATTGTGGCCATAGTGGGTGGATTAGGATGCAACATCTGTTTGTATCCGTTGGTATGGACATTTTGCTGCTTGCTAGGAAATGTTCATCTCCAGTGTTGAACTGCTGGCCGATGGTAATTCTGACAGTTGAATTTGCATTGCTAACATATCCTGGTATATATTTAGGATCCTACGCTACTTATTTAGATTATAAACTAATTTGTCATGTTAATGTTTTATGCCGGTATATGTGCCTGCTTACACCCAGATTTGTTTTGCCTTATGCAGAAACTACTGGATACTTGCATCAAGCTTGACCAAGTATGTCCAGTATTGCTTTAGACATTAGTTATCTTCCTAGTGTTATTATACCTGGCGATAGAGCTCCATTGGTTTCTTTAGGCGACATGCCTGATTCATTTATTACTCTGTAGAGTGAGTGTGTAAAGTTTTTTTTCCTTTTATGACTATTTGGTGCTTTTACCCAACAAGGCAGTATGTTCTTTTGCAGGGACAAATGGCAGAAAATAACAAGTCCACAAGTTGATCTAAGATGTTCCGCGATCGCTTTTGTTCATAACATGGTTGACACCTTTTGATCATACGAAAGTTGATGTTGGCTTGGTGATTGAAGACTTGGTCTCTTCCATAATATTTTGTAGTAGTCAAGTGATCAAACAATTGGTCTCTTAGGTTCTTAGCCATCAAATTTTGCAACAACTTGTCTTGTATGTCAACTTATGTATTTCCTTCATGGTTGTTAGCTAACATGAGTGAAGAAAACAAATGAATCTTTATATATGTTGAATGAATGTATGGTTGAATGACATGTTGTGATGAATAGAAGACTGCCATTGTTTGTATATGCATTGTGTACTGAACATGAATTAAATATTATGAACGTGATCTAATATTAAAATATGGTGTATTCGCAATTGTGTTGAAATGTAGAACCCTGGCAGCAAATGTGTCGGCAGAAGTATTGGGCATCGCATTTTCTGTTGGCATATCACACTGACAAAGAAACTGTCGGCCTAACAATGGCCATCGCTATATCTGTCGGGATAGCATGTTGTCAGATGATCTGTTGGTGTTGCGGTGTCTGTCGGTATAGAAATGTCTGTCGGCGTAGATCTCACAAACGTTGTCATAATGTTTGTCGAGATATATTTATCTGTCGGAAAAGACATTCCCCGGCAGGACTATAGGCGACAGCTCCTTTCTGTCGGGAAAGCTCTTTACCGACACTAAATCTGTCGCCTTAGGTGACCTATGCCGACACATTTTTTGATGCCGCTTTGAGTGTCGTGGTGTAGTGTTGATGCAAGTATCTAGTAGTTTCTGCTACTCATGTTGATCTCCCTAAGGAGAAGTGGTTTAAATATCTCCCACCTATTAAAGAAGAATTTAAAGAACCGGTAAAAGCTAAAGAAGAAACTATCATTTACAATGTTGATCCAGTTGTTCCCACTGCTTATATTGAAAAACCACCTTTCCCTGTTAGGATAAAGGAACATGCTAAAGTTTCAACTGTGGTTAACAAAATTTATATTAGAACACCCAAACCAGCTGAACAAATTAGAGTTGAACCTAGTGTTGCTATGATTAAAGATCTCTTGGTCGATAATATTGATGGACATGTTATTTACTTCTGTGATGAAGCTTCTAGAATCGCCAAACCCGATAAAAAGGATAAACATAGACCAGTTGTTGGCATGCTTGTTGTCTCAGTCAAAATAGGAGATCACTGTTATCATGGTTTATGTGATATAGGTGCTAGTGTGAGTGCTATTCCTTTCTCCTTATATGAAGAAATTAAGAATGAAATAGCACCTGCTGAAATAGAAGACATAGATGTTACTATTAAACTTGCCAATAGAGATACTATATCACCAATTGGGATTCTTAGAGATGTTGAAGTCTTGTGTGGGAAAATAAAATACCCTACTAATTTTCTTGTTCTTGGCTCCCCACAATATGGTCCCATTATCTTTGGTAGACATTTCCTGAACACCGTCAATGCCAGAATAGATTGTAAGAAACAAAATGTCCATGTTGGCTTTGGTGATGAATCTCATGAATTTAATTTTTCCAAGTTTAGTAGACAACCTCATAAAGAATATTTGCCTAGTAAGGATGAAATTATTGGTCTTGCTTATATTGCCGTACCTCCTACTGATCCTTTAGAACAATATTTTCTAGACCATGAAAATGATTTGCATATGAACGAAAGAAATGAAATAGATAGAATCTTTTTAGAACAAC
Organism: Triticum dicoccoides; assembly: GCF_002162155.2. Classification (NCBI taxonomy): domain Eukaryota; kingdom Viridiplantae; phylum Streptophyta; class Magnoliopsida; order Poales; family Poaceae; genus Triticum; species Triticum dicoccoides. The sequence continues at coordinate 288,100,997 of NC_041391.1, forward strand.
AACCTCTGCTTAAACACAATTTGCCTATTGAAACTCTAGGAGGTGCTCCTCCACCTAAAGGTGATCCTGTGTTTGAATTAAAACAATTACATGACACTTTGCAATATGCTTACCTTGATGAGAAAAAGATATATCCTGTTATTATTAGTGCTAACCTTTCAGATCATGAAGAAGAAAGATTATTGAAAGCTCTAATGAAGCATAGAGCTGCTACTGGATATACTCTTGATGATCTTAAGGGAATTACTCCCACTCTATGTCAGCACAAGATTAATATGGGACCTGATGCTAAACCCGTTGTTGATCATCAACGCCGGTTAAATCTGAAGATGAAAGAAGTGGTAAGAATGGAAATATTGAAACTTCTAGAAGTAGGTATAATCTATCCTATAGCTGATAGTAGATGGGTAAGTCATGTTCATTGTGTCCCTAAGAAGGGAGGTATTACTATTGCTCCTAATGATAAGAATGAGCTTATTCCAAAAAGAATTGTCACAGCCTATAGGATGGTAATTGATTATAGAAAATTAAACAAAGCCACCATAAAAGATCATTACCCTTTGCCTTTTATTGATCAAATGTTAGAAAGATTATCTAAGCACACACATTTTTGCTTCCTTGATGGATATTATGGTTTTTCACAAATACATATTTCACAACCTGATCAAGAAAAGACCACTTTTACTTATCCTTTTGGAACTTATGCTTATATACATATGCCTTATGGTTTATGTAATGCACCTGCTACCTTTCAAAGATATATGACTGCTATATTTTCTGTTTTTTGTGAAAAGATTGTTGGGGTTTTCATAGATGACTTTTCTGTTTATGGGAAGTCTTTTGATGATTGTTTAAGCCATCTTGATCGAGTTTTGCAAAGATATGAACAAACAAATCTTGTCTTGAATTGGAGAAGTGCAACTTTATGGTTAACGAAGGTATTGTTTTGGGCCATAAAATTTCTGAAAGAGGCATTGAGGTGGACAAAGCCAAGGTTGATGCAATTGAGAAAATGCCATGTCCTAAAGATGTCAAAGGTATTCGTAGTTTCCTTGGTCATGCTGGTTTCTATAGGAGGTTTATCAAAGACTTTTCTAAAAATTCTAGGCCTCTTACAAATCTTTTGCAAAAGGATATTCCCTTTGTGTTTGATGATGATTGTTTGGAAGCCTTCGAAACACTAAAGAAAGCCTTAATCACTGCACCTGTTGTTCAACCACCTGATTGGAACTTGCCTTTTGAGATTATGTGTGATGCTAGTGATTATGTTGTTGGTGTTGTTCAAAGACAAAGAGTTGATAAGAAATTAAATGTTATTCATTATGCTAGTAAAACTCTAGACAGTGATCAACAAAATTATGCTACTACTGAAAAAGAATTCTTAGCAGTAGTGTTTGCTTGTGATAAATTTAGATCTTACATTGTTGATTCTAAAGTGATTGTTCACACCGATCATGCTGCTATAAAATATCTTATGGAAAAGAAACATGCTAAACCTAGACTCATTAGGTGGGTTCTTCTTCTACAAGAATTTGATTTGCATATCACTAATAGGAAAGGAGCACAGAACCCCATAGCTGATAACTTGTCTAGGCTTGAGAATTATTCTTGATGACCCACAACCTATTAATGATAGCTTTCCTGGTGAACAGTTAGCCGCAATAAATGTTTCTAATAGTACACCTTGGTATGCTAACTATGCTAATTTTATTGTTGCTAAATACATAGCACCTAGCTTCACATACCAACAAAAGAAAAAAAAATTCTATGATTTAAGACATTTCTTTTGGGATGATCCACATCTTTATAAAGGAGTAGATGGTATTAGTAGACGTTGTGTACCTGTGCATAAACAGGAATAAATCCTACGGAAATTTCACTCTGAGTCTTATGGAGGACATCACGTGGGAGACAGAACCACTCATAAGGTATTGCAATCTGGTTTTTATTGGCCTACTCTCTTCAAGAATGCACGTAAGTTTGTCTTATCTTGTGATGAATGTCAAAGAATAGGTAATATCGGTAAGCATCAAGAAATGACTATGAATTATTCACTTGCCGTTGAACCATTTGATGTTTGGGGATTTGATTTTATGGGATCTTTTCCTTCCTCTAATGGGTATACACATATTTTGGTTGTTGTTGATTATGTTACTAAGTGGTTAGAATCTATTCCAACCAGTAGTGCTGATCACAACACCTCTATTAAAATGCTTAAGGAAGTTATTTTCCCAAGGTTTGGAGTCCTTATATATTTAATGACTGATGGTGGTTCACACTTTATTCATGGTGCTTTTCGTAAAATGCTTGCTAAGGATGATGTTAACCATAGTATTGCGTCACCTTATCATCCACAGTCTAGTGGTCAAGTTGGACTTAGCAATAGGGAAATAAAAATAATCTTACAAAAAATTGTCAATATGTCCCGAAAGAATTGGTCTAAGAAACTAGATGATGCACTTTGGGCTTACAAAACGACATATAAAAATCCTATGGGTATTGAGGGAGTCCTGGATTAAGGGATCCTCGGACAGCCGGACTATATACTTTGGCCGGACTGTTGGACTATGAAGATACAAGATTGAAGACTTCGTCCTGTGTCCGGATGGGACTCTCCTTTGCGTGGAAGGCAAGCTTGGCAATTCGGATATGTAGATCTCCTTCTCTGTAACCGACTCTGTGCAACCCTAGCCCCCTCCGGTGTCTATATAAACGGAGGGTTTAGTCTGTAGGACAACAACAATCATAATCATAGGCTAGCTTCTAGGGTTTAGCCTCTACGATCTCGTGGTAGATCAACTCTTGTAATAATCATATCATCAAGATCAATCAAGCAGGAAGTAGGATATTACCTCCATCGAGAGGGCCCGAACCTGGGTAAAACATCGTGTCCCCTGCCTCCTGTTACCAATAGCCTTAGATGCACAGTTCGGGACCCCCTACCCGAGATCCGCCGGTTTTGACACTGACATTGGTGCTCTCATTGAGAGTTCCATTGTGCCGTCGCGATAAGGCTTGATGGCTCCTTCAATCATCTTCAGCGACACGGTCCAGGGGGAGGTTTTCCTTCCCGGACAGGTCTTCGTATTTGGCGGCTTCGTACTACGGGCCAACTCGCTTGGCCATCTGGAGCAAATCAATAGCTACGCCCCTGGCCATCAGGTCAGGTTTGGAAGCTTGAACTATACTGCCGACATCCGTGGAGACTTGATCTTCGATGGATTCAAGCCCATGTCAGGCGCGCCGAACGGTCACGACGGGCATGACTTAGATATGCCATTGGACAGTGTTCGGGAGATCGCACCTGCGGCGACGCCGGGAATCAATCCAGAGCAGATCATGCCTTCCGAGGACGGGTGGGTGGACCCCGCCACGGAGGCCGCACATTCATCGGCGTTGGAGCCGAACATTGATCCGACCTCCTATGAAGGTGGTGTCATCGGAGCCTCGGACTCGTCTCCGGCTACAGGATCCAAACCGCGTACGTCCATGCCTATCGAATCTGATTGGGCACCGTACATGGAGTTCACCGCCGCTGATATTTTTCAGCACTCGCCCTTGGGTGATGTGCTAAACTCATTAAGGTCTCTTTCCTTGTCGAGAGATTCTTGGCTGAAGCATGTCCAGCTCGAGTGGGAAGCGGATGGCGAAGAAATTCGTTCCCTAACCACCACCCACTTAATAGCCACTGTCGATGACTTAACCGACGTGCTTGACTTCAACTCCGAAGACATCGACGGTATGGACGACGACGCAGAAGAAGAACAGGAACCACCGCCTATAGGGCACTGGACAACCACTTCA